>NW_020653348.1:73887-126453 GCF_003589595.1 Hyposmocoma kahamanoa
CGCTCTGTATACGATTTTAGCGCCTTACAAGTGCGGACACTTTTTAGACCCGACGTCCATATAATTGTAAGTCAATGGTTACATGTGTAAAAATTTTACCAATGGAATAAATTATTATTTAACTTTGTGACGGTGTGACCTCCTTACACCGTCATCTCACCTCTTTGTATCGCCTCTCTCCGCTTGTCATAATTTTTTTTATTTTTTAAATGTATTTAAATTTTAAATTTGAATTGTTCCATCTTCCTTCACTTTCTCGTTTTGTTTTCGTACCACTGTCACTCCCAGCTCGACCGCCACAACAGTCGGAGCTGTTAATAAGCTAATCATGTGTAATAATTTATAAGTCTACACCCTTCATGTATCTATTTCTGTAATTCAGTTTCTCGGCCCATTTAGGGGTAAGTGCCTTAATAATAGATATATTGTTACAGCCTTTCTTTAAACTTTACTTCTTTAATAAATTTTGTGGACCGAAGTTTCCCGTTTCATTGCCGTGAACCTGTTCACGGCTAGTTAGGGTTACAACCCTTTCAACTTTGATTTTGACTTAGACTTTGTTCCGCTCGGAGCACTCCTCCAGCGTGTGCCGGACCTTGTAGATACAGTTGTATTTCTATATATAACTTTATATGTTAAATTGCAATGGGATCCACATATAAGTAAGTTATCAAAACGGCTCAGATCTGCAGTATACGCAATTAAAAAAATACGGAAACTTTCAGACGTTGTAACAGCTAAATTGGTTTACTTCAGCTGCTTTCACAGTTTAATGACATACGTCATTTTGATTTGGGGCAATGCCGCCGATATTAATAGAATCTTTGTCCTGCAGAAACGTGCGGTTAGGGTAATTTACAATCTGGGTCCCAGTGTCTTTGAGAGATAAGTTCAAAGAGATTAACTCTTACACCAACGTCATAATACATTTATTATGAAAATGTTATTGATGTTAAGAGAAATATTTTATTGTTATGGAAACTAGTGACAGACATAACATTAATACAAGGAATAAAAATAAACTAGCTGTTCTTCACGGTCGTCTTCATAAAGTATCAAATTCATTTAAGGGGCAATGTATATGCTTCTGTAACAAGATTCCGGTTCATCATTCAGCCATACGACGCCCACTGCTGGGCTTAGACCTCCCCCAACGATCTCCACGACGATGGATCCTGCGCTGCCCGCATCCATCGGCCTCCCGCAACCTTTACCAGATCGTCGGTCCACCTGGTGGGTTAGCCTACCCACTGAGCGCCGTCCGGTGCGCGGTCACCATTGTAGAACCTTTACGCTCCAACGGCCCCGCCCACTGCCACTTCAGCTGAGCAATTCTTCGAGCTATGTCGGTTACCTTAGTTCTCCTACGGATTTCCTCATTTCTGATTCTATCACGTAGGGTAATACGGAGCATAGCTCTCTCCATTGCCCGCTGAGTGACATTGAGCCTTCTTATGAGACGCATAGTGAGGGACCACGTTTCTGATCCATATGTGATCACTGGCAACACACAGTGATCAAATACTTTCGTTTTGAGGCACTGGGGTAATGTGGACGCAAAGATTTTTTGTAGTTTCCCTAACGCTGCCCATCCGAGCTAGATTCGACGAGAGATCTCTTTCTCAAAGTTGGACTTACCTAACTGGACTGTGTGCCCCAGGTATACGTAATAGTCAACAACTTCGAGTGTAATGCTCCCAATTATAACTGGAGCGAGTACAATATGGACATTCGACATAATCTTCGTCTTGTCCAAGTTCATCTTAAGACTCACTCTTTGGGAAAAACTACTGAGATCTTCGAGCATTGTGTTCAGGTCTCCCAAGGTCTCAGCCATTAGAACTATATCATCAGCAAATCGAAGGTGTGTTAGATACTCGCCATTGATGTTCATGCCAAGTCCTTTTCAGTCCAGAAGCTTGAAAATGTCCTCCAACACGGCAGTGAACAGTTTCGGAGATATCACATCTCCCTGTCTCACGCCTCGTTGCAGTTGTATAAGATTCCCGTTAAAATTCAAAATTTGCCATTTACGAGGTTTAAAACTATAGTGAAACAAAAGCTTTATTCTATAGGTTATTACAGCTTCTGGTATTGGTACGTCTGCGTACTTGGGTGACAAAAATCCGTGGTAGTGACCCGTTTAGCTCTTGCAGGTAATCTCCATCTAAAATGTGTATTTACAAAGAGCTACTCCTGCAGTTTCTTGCTAATTCTTCTCAGGTGAATCTGCCCTACTAATGAGCAGTAGAGTTTCATCAGTATGATGATTTGAAGTGTAATTTCCTTACCTATGAAACAAAGACTTTTTGACTTCGACTTTGACTTTTAAGTTAGTTAGCTTCGTTCGCGGTGTAGAAACGTAATTTTCCTTGTAGCTTTCAATTTTGGTTACTTGTGATTTTATTTGACTGGGTTGTTTGTATTTCTTAGAATCTGGGTTTTTTGCAATACACCGTCTTTAGTCAAAGTCAAAGTCACAGATTATTTATTCCATAGGTAAAATAAATTTACACTTGAAAACGTCATTTTTTAAGCTACTGCTCGTTCACTACGCTGACCTCCCTGAGAGAAACAAGCAAGAAACTCCAGCTCTAACTCTCTAACTATCTCTTTTCAAATTAACTTAAATGCTATAAAATGCATTTTGAATCATATTTGTGTGGAATCTAGACTCACGTTGTCTCTCCATACATCTTTATCTACTACTTAGTATACAATTTTGTAATATGACTTTTCAATTAAAATACTTTTAATGTAAGTTTTAAACTTAGGAAGTCTAGTCCAGTATGCTACCCGTTCGGCTTCGGAGGCAGTACAAAGATCAACGACATTACCCCAAGGCAGCAACGAATTCGTTATACTAACTGCAGTTCTGATCTTTTTCAGGGTTAACTCTACTGATCTCCCACCTGCCAACGGGCTCATGCGTGAAGGCCACATCTCTGATATTCGGGAAGACGACTAGCACCACGGCTGCACCTGAAGAGGTGCCTTCAGGAGCTGATAATGGAGCGCAGGTGGGTTGGATTAATATTGTATTACCGAAGAGAGAAACTAAGGGCTATCTTACATACTCAATGGTTTGCTCCCTTAAAATGGGACATGGTACTTTGCCTACAGATAAGTGACAGTTAAATGAAATAAAACTTGTAATACCATTAATACAAATGTCATTTATATTCATTATCATCATATCAGCCGGAAGACGTCCACTGCTGAACCTATGTTCAACTAAAACCTATGTTCTGCAGAACATAGGCCTCCCCCAAAGATTTCCAGACCAGCCGATCTGACGCGCCGCGCAGCCATCGGTTACCCGCCGCCCTTACCAGGTCATTCGTCCATCTAGTAGTGGGCCGTCCCACTGAACGTCTTCCAGTTCTTGGTCTCCATTTGAGAACCTTTCTGCCCCAGCGGCCGTCAGTTCCACGAGCTATGTGCCCTGCCCACTGTCACTTCAACTTGCTAATCCTTCGAGCTATGTCGGTGACTTTCGTTCTTCTACGGATCTCCTCATTTCTATTCATTTATATTAAAAAGAAGTAATTTATTAATACAAAGATCGAACACAGAAAACCCACGACCATGCTGCACCGTAGCATTGCTCTTACCTTTTTTCTTCTCTCTTTTTCGGAAGCTACAGGTCAAGTTGCCTGTCGAAATTCTCCTATGTGTTTTTGTTATAGGTCTTTGTACTGGCTTCCGGCATTCGTCGCCACTGGTGACATCTAGTGAGAGATTTTTAAAAACCTTCTCATTCATGAACAAATTTGTCTATGTGTTTCATCTTTAGTAATAATCATTACAAATAAAAAACGTAGATACGACAACAAGCACATAGAGAAATTCGTGAGGTCCGCTGGTTAGTTCCGTGGCTTAGTTGACTCGGTTTGCTAGACGTCGATTCGTATCCGGCCGGATGAAGGAATTTTTTTCTAAATGTTCGATCTTTGTATTAATAATAAAACTATAACAAACTAGTGGAGTAATTTCACATAAAAAATAATTAAATATCAATTCAATAAAAATTTAAATACTGTGAATAGCGACTTCTCTAGGCGGGCCTGGTATCTATAAAGGTATCTAGCTGGGTGACGAAATACTTTCACAGATTTCCCATAGATGGCGCTACGGCTAAAAAGTCGTTGAAAAACCAAATACAAAGATCTGACTACAAGCACATAGAAAAATTCGCGAGATCCGCTGGTTCTTTCCGTGGCTTAGCTGGTATAGCGTCTGGCTCGGTTTGCTAGAAGACGTCGTTTCAAATCCGGCCGGATCGAAGGAATGTTTTCTAAGTGTTTGATCTTTATATTATTACAAAACATTTAATAATAGTACAAATTATTCACGAAAAATAATGACAGACCCATTGACTTACAAATAAATGGACGACAGGTCTAATACAAAAACCACGAAAAAAATGTCCCAGGTCAACCTATTTAAACGTAGTGACAGGTAAAGAAATATGAAAAAGCTAAAACGTTGAATTTAAATTGTAATGTCATCGCAGTACTGTCTAATTTTGCTTGCTTCGCTGTCAGTCGAACAAACGAAGACTAAAGCGTGAATGACGCTCTGTATACGATTTTCACGCCCTATAAGTTCGGACACTTTTTAGCGCGGACCCGACGTCCATATAATTGTAAGTCAATGGACAGACCACATTAATAGCTACAATAATAAGCTGTTCTTAACAATCGCCTTCACACAGTCACAAATTCATACAAGGGAAAATATATTATACGCTTCTGTAACAAGATTCCGGTTAATATTCAAAATATACCATCCACAAGGTTTAAAACTGTGGTTAAACAAAAACTTTATACTAAACGTTATTTATACAGCTTTCGCGTACTTGAACGATAAAAATCCGTGGTAATGACCCGTTGGCTCTTGCAAATAGTCTCGGTTTATGGTATTTGATATAAGTATTGTAAAATGATGAATATATGCAATGGTTTATTTACAAAGAGAGTTTCCCTAGAGTTTCTTGCCCATTCCTCTCATGGCCTTACGAATAAGCAGCAGAGTTTATCAATATTTGTGAATGACGATTTCAAGTATAGTTTAGTTACCTACAAAATGAAGGTTAATTTTTATATATTTAAGATTTAACTTTGGCTTTCTTCGAAAGTTCGGGTGACTTATTTACTTCGGTGGCGTAGTTACCCAAAGTGGGTTTTGGCCTCCGGCATCAGATTCTTCCACGCCTCTCAGTTCCAACCCAACTCCTTCTAACTCTGGGGTTCCTCAGATCTTTCTGGACCTCAACACTCCAGTCCAGGCCAGTCGGCGTCCACTTGGCCGTCTCATGTACGCTCTCTTCGCAGCACGATCCTCTCTCATTCTCTCCACGTGTCATAGCCAATGGAGTCTCGCTGCTCTAGTTTCTCCCACAATATGGTACCCGGACATCATATCTTCAATTTCAAGGTAAGAACCTTGAAATTGAAGACCTGGTGTCGAAATCTGATGTCTGGGCTCGAAAAGAAGAGGGCAAGAAAGATCTTGGATGGAAGGATGGGAATCTTCCTTTGAGTCGGTTTTAGAATCTTCTGCAAGATTTTGCTTTCCGAGCTAGCTGTCTTAATTGTTACTATTCAATACAGCCTATTTTGCACAAGGAAATGAATAACATAAAAGTTACCTACCTTGGATATCTTATATGCACAAGTATATACATAACAAGTACACAAATCCTACGCAATGTGCGTGAAGTTCGTTGTCATAAAAAGTTGCTTTATTTCCTGATTTTATTATCCGGTTCCTTTCTTTCCGGATACTTGTTGATAAAGAACAATGGCTAATTCCCATATAAATTTTTGTTGACGTAATTTATATGCGTCTGTTTATGAGGTTTACTATTCTGAGATGATTATTTCGTTTTTATATACTGAGTCATAAGTTAGCATATCCCATATGCCTGTAATTTCACCAGCACCCTTACCCTTCAAAACCGAAACACAGTAATGCTGACATTACTCAAGATTATTAGAAATAGGTAAGATAAGTGTACACTGGTTTGTTCGTTTAATTCTTAGACTGTTTTTCTTTTACCATCCTCTAAGGTTTAATTGTATATTAATAGTAATTTTTTATTTTATTTTTTAAATTTATTGACTGCGTTCTTTGTATTCTCCTGTAATCTCTTTTCGGCTTGCTAAGCACTTTATATTGTTTCATGTTGGTGGAAATTCGTAAATGGCATTGGATTACTCATATTTAAGTTTACTATAATTGTATTATTTGTCCGTGAATTTTCCTAAAATGTATAAATAAATAAATAAATAAATAAATAAGATTATAAGATTATGTTTTACATAATTGAATAAATTGTATTCGGTGTACTATTATATTACAATGAACTACAGGAATCTTAAACGTAGTTAATAGAAGCTGTGGGTTTGTAACGTGACGGAAATTCAGAGGAAAACATTTTTTATACAGTAGGGTCAAAACGAAGTTAAACCATAACAAAAACAAAACAGAGTTAATACATACCATGCACTGGTAACTCAGGCACAAAAGATGGTTTTTATGAAACATGCCATCTATCCCTGATATCGGGAACTTTTTGTTTTGCTACTTTTTTGCATGGCATATTTGAAGCAGAAATTAAAGTATTTGCGCAATACGTTTGATTCATATCAGTTCCGAATACGAGAAATGACGGTCCGAAAAGTCACAGGGATCATTTTGTCTCTAGGATTACAAGCGACATTCGTTTTTTCACGGATTTGAATAGGACTTGGTTGACAAGCGACATCCCAAGTGGGTCCGAATTTTCTAGATTTGTATAGCCTCGGATTCGGAAAGAACAGACAGACGCGCTTATCCTTAATTATCTATAATTGCAAATTGATCGAATCAGTACATTTGATATTACGTGAAGTGACCCAAAATCGCTTAAATATGGTATTTTTGTATACGTTTTTAGGCGATAACCATTGACTTACAAATAAATGGACGACGGGTCTAATACAAAAACCAAGAAAAAAATGTCTCAAGTCAACCTATTTAAACGTAGTGACATGTAAAGGAATATGAAAAAGCTAAAACGTTGAATTTAAATTGTAATGTCATCGCAGTACTGTCTAATTTTGCTTGATTCGCTGTCAGTCGAACAAACGAAGACTAAAGCGTGAATGACGCTCTGTATACGATTTTAACGCCCTATAAGTTCGGACACTTTTTAGCGCGGACCCGACGTCCATATAATTGTAAGTCAATGGCGATAACATAGCACGTGGAATTTTGAAAATAGTACATATTTGTAACACGTATCTTGAAGTGTTGCTTGAAAATCCAAGAATATTGCTAATTGTCATAGGCAATACAAAATTACAGTGAGACTCTGGTGATTATTTTTTGACATATTTTTCTCGGGCAAACCAAACTTGCGTACTACCAAATTTGGTGTGTTTATTAAAATGATACTTATCTTGGTAGACTTGCCAATAAAATCTTTTTTTGGCTGTTAGACGTCGCTCAATATTAAGAAATTAAGAAACTGACCGTTGTAGATATCTGTTCGGTCGTAGTAATTCGACATTTGATTTTTTTCATTTAAGTATAATTTTATTTTTGGACAGGCATTTAGTGTAACTACAAAAACCCAGTAAATTTATTTAATTCAATCTTGTAATTATGACATTTGAAGACGCCAAAGAGTTCTTATAACAACGATTTCGCCATTGTTCTTTGTTGATTCGAGTTTGATATTGGATTATTGCATCTAGTATATAAGCAGAAATAGGTAACTGGCAACTCAAAACTCAACACAAAAATCAGTCAAACGGTACTGTTATCACTTTTAAATATCAACTCTCGTTTGCGCTGAAATCACAAATTAGAAAGCTGAAATAGTACAGTGCTAACAACTGACCTGTGTGTAGTCCCGTATATTACAAAAATATTCAGTATTAATTGTAATAAAGATAATATCTCTAACAATTGGGGGCTTTTCATTCGGTGGTGTGGGAAAAACAGCAAAACATCTAATTACGAAACAAACGGAATCAATTTCATCGGTAATTAAATATGTAATTTTTCCATTTTCGTCCGTTACAACAAAGCTCAAGTTAAACTGGTCATTTGAAGTGAAATAATTGACGACACTCGTCAATTGTTTCGAATTCGGGCTGACCAATCGGAGCGCACTTGTATTGACTCCCCATTGACTGTTTTTAACCACCGACACAAAAAGAGGGAAGTTACAAGAAGCCTTAGTCTGTATAAAAACATAAAATCTTAAAAATCTCTTTCTAAATTCCAGGTGGAAACGGAAGAAGGCGAGTCAACCTCCCAAAACACAACAAGGAAACTCAGCGGTATACCTCAGATAGACTACATATACGACCCTAACTTACCCAGAGAGCTGAACGGATATAATCTGTCCGAATACCCGTTTTACGAGACTGTACCCCCGCCGGAGACCATTGACTTCAAATGTGATGGATTACACGACGGATTCTACGCTTCCGTCCCGCATAAATGTCAGGTACTTTAGTTCGTAACTATGGCTTAATGAACGAGAGGAATAACAAGTGTCGTGCTGCACACTGGATTATTTCAAAAAGATTTTTCTGACAATATTCAATAACAAGTCGATTTCAAAAGTACGTGGAATTACGTCTATTTGCCAAGGTTTATTGTACCGGAAAGTGCGCGAAACCGGATTCATTCCCTAGTTTGCCCTTAGAGGTGGAATATTTTTTTTATTTCTTAAAATTGAAATAGGACTACTTCTGAGGTATTATATTTATAATAACAGGATTTAGCGCGTGATATACATACAAAAAAGACCTTTTTTTGAAGTCAGTTAAATATTTAATGGTTTGTCTATTCATTTCAATTATCAATGAAATAGTTTTTTTTACTATCGTGCCATATAACAACAACTAACTAGTTTTTTAGGCACTTTTTTCAAACAACTTGTTATTGAATATCGTCAGAAAAATCCCTACCGCGTCGCGCAGCTACCTCAGGAACCGACTCAATTAAGCGGTACCTTATCATATTTAGTTTGTACGTTATACGATTGATATAAAGTTCAATATGCTTTGTACAATTTCGTTAGAAAAATTCGCTTCTATTTCTTTCCGGGGGACGTAAATGTCAGATGATAAAGCCAGTGATTAATCAATCCATCTCCCGATTAGAATAAATATTAAATCTGAATTAAGGCAACTGTCTTTGCTAATGAAGTATAATTAATTGATTACATTATATACACGAATCTTTTGTGCACTTGTTCTTTGTTGCCTCTTTATAATATAGTTTATAATTGTAACTTTTTTATAAAAAAAAAACCAACGTCAAAAGTTCGTTGAGTGCACAACAGTGGATTCATCCCCCAGTTTACCACACTTAGAGGTGGAATATTTTCTTGAAATTTAAATACATCCAATACTGAGGTACCCTCTTTCCTACAAAACAAGAATCACCGATATCTGTTCACGACAGACGAAAGTCGGCCGGAATTTCATTTCCTACGTGCAACAATCACAAAAGCGTAAGAACTGAATATGTAGTTCATCTCCTTTTTTCCTCACATTCCAGGTGTACCATCACTGTCTGTTCGGGACCAGATACGATTTCCTATGCGCGAACTACACAGCGTTCGACCAGAAAACATTTATCTGCCATTTTGTGTCTGAAGTCGATTGTAAGAACTCGCCTAATTATTACAATAGGTAAGTAGTTTTAACTTTAATTTATTTAAGTCATCTGTAATGTTAAAATAATAACGCATAGAATGATAGTTTCATATCAAACGAACGGTCACAAGTGAGGCAAAAATCAAATTCATGTAGGCTAGTTTTAGTAGTAGGTTAATTTTCGGTTTTAGTGAATATTTATATAAAAATACAAGTTGAAACGCGTTACTTCCTTGTGGAATGTGACGTTAGTATCTATTTTATGTTTGTCTGACGTATTTTTACACTCATTTACCGCACATTTCGTCATTTTTAGCTAAAATTCTGGAGCTGTTCGCGGTGCAAGTTGACCTTGACCACTGAAGGCCCGCCCGCTCGTGTCGCTCGACCCATTGGGCGCGCTTCAATTTGCCTCATTTAGCGTGTGCGGACTAGGTTTCTATGCGTTATTATTCTGTCTGTAATACATTCAACACTTGTGTTATCAAAATACACCAACATGTTTAACGTGTTTCTGAGGTGATAAGTGACACGTTTAGAAATAACAGCCGCAGAGCTTTAAAATACAAAGATCTGAGGAGCACTGCCACTGTGCGCGTCACCCTGAGACGTAGCTTGATAAGTCTCATGTGCCTGGAATTCCTAAAGTTCCTAATCCGAGTTTACATAAAGACTATAGAAAACTCCGTCTCACTTCGGATGTCGCTTGTGGACTAAGTCCGATTCAAATCCGAGAAAATACAGTGATGGAATACCGATTGGGGTTAGAAGGATATAACTTACTTCATTTTCAAAGCATTCTAATTATAAATCTATTCACTCAGCCAATGATTCTACTCATAGAGTAGAGCCTAGACTACAATACGAATATCGCTTGTACACCTAGAGATAAAATATGATCCCTGTTACATTTCGGATCCTCATTTCTCGGGTTCGGGACTGATAAGAATCGGACGTAGTGAGCAATCGCTCGTACCCTTTAAAACCGGAATACAGTAATGCTGACATTACTGCTTGGCGGCAGACATAGGTAAGGCAGTACTTGGACATGGACGAACCCGTTCACAACGAGCTCTACTACTACAGTGCTTTCAGACATGTTGACAAATTTTATGACAAAGTTTTAGTACAATTTCTATATGTTAGCAATAATGAATGAATAAATAAATAAGCATGCCGCAAAGTTTGAAAACAAAGGCTTTCATTCAGTGCGTTCTACCTGTTATGACATACGGAGCCGAGACGTGGGTACTCACGATGCGGTTCGACCATCAGTGAACTGTCGCTCAGCGAGCTATGGAACTTGGAGTTTCTCTGAAGGACAAGGTACGGAACGAGGTTATCCGACAGAGAACCAAGGTCGTCGACATAGCTGGTAGAATAAGCAAGCTAGGCAATGGGCTGGTCATATCTGTCGAAGAATCGACAACCGTTGGGGAAGCGAGTTCTTGAGTGTAGACCACGGCTCCGCGAACACAGTGCAGAACGCTCTCTGGCCAGATTGACGTGACGATTTGAGGACCGGGCGAAATAGTGTGCTTTGAGAGAGGCTTACGGCTAGCAGTGGACCGCGATAGGCTGGTGATGACGGTGAAATAAATATGGCTTCTTCTTATCGTATCAATGCTTGCTATCGTGGTGTAAGAAATTGCAGGTATGCTACGACGTATAGGAAAGGAATTGTGTGTCGTACGGGGAGGCTCTTTCGTGCAGCCCATGATCAAATATCAACCGAAATGGGGTTTAAATTTTTATCTATTTTTATTCATTTTTATTTGCCAAAATTACTTTCGTAAAAAGGACTTAATGGTACCTAAGAGCGTTTGCAGACTACGTCCGATTCGTAAATCTAATCTGAATTCAAGAAATGACGGTCGGAAATGTCACAGGGATCATTTTATCTCTAGGTGTACAAGCGATATTCACATTACGGCCCGGGAAACGAACCTGGGACCTCTGCGTGGCAGTCCGGTATGGTAACCGTTCGGCCACGGAGGCAGTTTAATTAAATTCGAAATGTGTCCAATCTTTCTAGATTTGTATAGTCTCGGAGTACCATTAAAAAAACACTCTGTATAATTATGTCAACTATATATCAATTACTGCTATCAATGGTTAATCAACAATCTTTTTTCAGAAACGAAGCCCTGTACAAGGTAGCGTCAACAACGCCGCCTCCCCCCCCCCCCCCCGCCCCCAACAACCACGACCCCCCATCCACCACCCGTACGACCAGAAGGTCGCCGTCGACGACCTGCGTACAGATACGATTATTACGACGACGATTATTATGGAAGAGATGACTATGAATATGAGGAAGAGTAAGTATCATCAAATTTATGGCCGCCTGGTACCGTAAACTACACCCAATAACAATTGAAGCGGTTTTAGTTCTGTAGCGTATCGCTACCCTGCGTATCTAAATGCAGAAACCGTTACAACTCGTTAAAGCACGTAACTTTCGTCGGTTCTTGAACCTGAGTCCTTGATCCCTATCGACCGTTCCGCAAGCTCAAAATTATTTTAGGCCGTAGGACTGGCGAGGGAAATAGACAACCGAAATAACTTTTATATAAAATTAATTTGCCACCCTTTGAGGTAAAATATTGTCTTCAAATTTAAATGGGACCAATACCCAGGTACCCTCTTTCCAACAAAAAAAGAATCATCAACATCAGTTCATAAATAATAATTATTAATCGACTTCCTATAAAGAGGTTCTCAATTCGTCTGTTTTTTTTGTGTGTAGTTACGCGATTATTCCGGCATTTTTTTTGCTGGAAAGAGTTATTAGTCCCATTTAAATTTGAAAAAAATATTCCACCACTAACGGCACAAGCCATGCTCGTACGCACGCGACGGCCCGCGCGGCGATTATATTACTCAGAGGAATTTAATCGTTGTTGCCTAGACTATATGGATTCAGATTCGCCATTAATGTACATGAAGGCATGGTAACTGGGCGGTCGCCGCGAAACAATTTTCTCGTATAACTGGGCGCTAAGGGTGACAAATTAGTGAATGTATCCGGTAGCTTATCTCAACAAAACTTGGCAAATTAACGTACTTCCATGAACTTTTGAGGTCAGTTTTTAATTTTTTAAATTACTTTGAAGATTATTATGTTATAATTATTAATACAAAGATCGAACACTCAGAAAAAATTCCTTCGATCCGGTCGGATTCGAACCGACGTCCTCTTGCATACCGTGCCAGACGCTATACCAACTAAGCCACGGAACGACCCAACGAACCTCACGAATTTTTCTATGTGCTTGTGTCGTGTCTTTGTACTTGGTCTTTCAACGACTTTTTAGTCGTAGCGCCATCTATGAGAAATCTATGACAGATTTATCACCCAGTTAGTACCTTTACAGCTACCAGTCATGGCGAGAGATGTCCGTGAGGTCCGTTGGTTCGTTCCGTGGCTTAGTTGGTATAGCGTCTGGCACGGTATGCAAGAAGGACGTCAGTTCGAATCCGACCGGATCGAAGGAATTTTTTCTGAGTGTTTTTTCTGATTGTTCGATCTTTGTATTAATAATTATAACAAACTAGTGGAGTAATTTCACAAAAAAATAATTGAATATCAATTCAATAAAAATTTTATTGATTATTATGTTATTAGTATATTGTGGTGGCTTGGTTTCAAGCAAGTATCTTAGACTTAACAGTAAAATGGCACCAAAGTAAACTTGAAAAGAATTATTAGATAACGCGGTAGTGCCAACCTTGTTTTACGTTATTGGGATTGCCAATAATTTGGACATACCAATGCTTCGTTGACCAGAAACATAATAAACTCAATTTTCTGGTACCATCTTGTATCACAAGGTTTATCATCATTTCGGGCAGCGATTTTGCAGTTTCCTGCGAAATATATGTGACATCAGTTACGCAGGACTTCAGGCACGACTTTTTTCGTCTTTCTGGCTTACGCTGACCTAGAGGATGTATTTCCTTCAAATCCTTGCTAATACTTTAAGAGTGTATCCATGTATTCATCTGTATAAGTCCATAATATGCAATCCATCATGTAGACAATCTCGGCAACAAATCAAAAATTCGGAGAAAATAGAGTAGAAAGGCATAAAATTCATGTACAATTAAATAAGCCTCCTTGGAAATGAAACTATTTTCCCGGATTTAAATCGCGATTAGTTTTTTTAAACAAACCAACGTTTCAGGCCCAAAGTTTGATTTACAGGTGTCATGTTCACGGTTGACTGAGGTGGTAAAGTCACCAACCAGTTATGTCAAACATTAATGCAAACCACCTTATTTTTCACTATAGTTACAAAAGTTATTAGTTAAATACCTTATTTTTTAATTTTACAAGGAACATTCCAATTTTCGCTACGCCTTGCTAATATTTAACAATATGATTTTTTTAAATTAAATTTGTTATTAATTAATAATGGAAATTAGAATAATTTATAACATATTAATTAGTACTGCAATTTGTGTCTGTTTGGGATTTTTCATCAAAGGTTGGTTTGTTTGAAAATGGTTTGATAAAAAAATAGTTTCTATGTGCAACAATCGCGAAAACCTAAGAACTAATTCGTCCTTGGTTGCTATAGTAAATGAAATATTTTTAATTACAGTCGTCCCAGAAGACCAAGGCCTCGTGGACAGGGTAGACCTGGCAAGCGAAGGCCGTACGATTTTGAGGAAGACAGGTAATTATATCTCAATCTTCGTTTACTCTTCAATCCGCTCAGATAAAAAAATATTCTACTCGTTATTGAACCCAGTTGTCTTCAGAGAAACTATTTCTGCTTAATACCAGCATTCTAAAAAAAATAAATTCGTTTATGTATTTTGAAAATTGACAATATTTAAGTCGTATATGTAATCCTAGATATGAATCGCGTCCTCGCCAACGCGACGAAATGGACGATGACTACGAAGAAGATCGCCGTTACGATGAACGTCGCCTACGGCCAGCGAAAAGACCTTACGACCAACGACGACCTTACGACGATGAGGAGCGACGACCTGGACCCAGAGCAGGAAGTAGACGACCCAGACCACGTGACGAGGAACGATATCGTGATGATGATAGACGTAACGGACAGAGAGATCAGAAACGTGACGACGGTAAACTAAATGAGGGTAGAGATAGATTAAGAGACGAATTGAGACCTGCGAGAGACGAAATAAGACAGCAAGATGAAATCAGACCTCGTGATGAAGTGAGATCAAGAGATGAAGTAAGAGCGAGAGATGAAATTAGACCTCGTGATGAGATAAGACCAAGGGATGAAATTAGATCTCGCGATGAAATCAGACCGAGAGATGATTTAAGGCCGAAGGACGAAATTAGACCACGAGATGAAATACGATCACGGGATGAAGTTAGAGCTCGTGATGAAATCAAGCCACGCGATGATCCTATTATTAGACCACGAGACGAGATTAGGTCTCGTGATGAAAGGCCACCAGAAGTCCGTCCTACAGACAAAAGACCCAGAGACGAATTTCGACCTCGGGACGAAAGACACGATCAAACCAGACTTCGTGATGGACCCAGACCAAGAGATGAAGATAAAAGACCTAGAGACGATAGGTACAATACAGAAGGCAGAAGATATAGAGAAGATCGTGATAGACCTTATAGAAACAGGGATGAGAAACCTGAACGACTATTAAGAGATGATGACAGGGATGAGAAGCCAGAAAGAAGACCACCAACAGCTCCAGAAGGTCAAACTTTGGTGAAACCACACGGATTTGGTATTTTCAGTCAGCCCAGAATGCCACCTAAAATCAAAAGGCCAGTTCCAGCTAATGAAAAAGAAAAATATGAATACGTAACTGTTACTACTACCAAAGCACCTCCTAAAATAAATCCTGATGAAGAGTATTATGATGATTATGAAGTAGAAGATAATCGAAGACCCTCTTCTTCTGGCAAAACAAGTATTGTTCAAAGACCTAGATCCGAACCCATAGAGAAAGAAAAGTTTAAACCTTCTAGACCACATTTCACAAGTCCAGCTGCTAATAAAAATAAACCAGTTAAACCTGAGTATGAGTATGAATATTCCTATGAACCTCCAAAAATTCAGAAATATCAAAGGAATAGAGATGAACGTCAAAATATTCCAAATCAAAAACCATCGATAAAAGGTGGTGATGATTATTATTACGACGAGGAAGAAAGAAAGGAAGAAACACCAAAAGTTGTCGAAGAAGATGTAACATATAGGATAAAGGATTTGAAGCCTAATGTAAGAGTAGTCAAACGTCCTTTTTTACCATCTAGGGGTGGTAGTCCTTACTTGCCAAGAGGATTGCAGCCCGTAGCTGGGAGAAACTTATCTACTCTCCCTCATACCACCCCTAAACCTACCACCACCACGACTACTACTACCACTACTACTACAACAACCCCATCTCCTGTTCCTTCTACTACAACAAAACCAACAACTTATAAACCAACAACTACGTTTATAACTGAGAAAACAACAACAACAACAGATGATATATTTACAACACCAGCTGAAGAATATGAAGAATATTACGACGAAGATGAAGATGATGACGATAAGCACAAACCGTTAACGACGACTATCGAATCTGAAACTCAAACTTTTGAAAATGAAAGACCATCTACAACACATGAACCGGAAGAAAAACCTACGACATCTTTTGAACCTGTAGCTACTGAGAAAGACATTAACGAATCATACAAATCACAACAACTGAACAACAATCAAAACACCGAAAGCAATAATAAAAAACCAGCACTAAAAGAAACTAATCAAGCAGAACTTTTAGCGTCTAAAGTATTAAACTCTTATAACGACCAATACGAAGCTATTCAAAAACAACTAGAGGGTAGTTTAAACCCTACAGAATATTTGAAACAATTCTATCCCGATGGATTTATTGGTAAATCGAAACAATCATACCAGGCGGAAGTACCTTTTAAACCGATACCGAAGTTTCCAGAGCTAGAAAAAGACAAACCAGATTTCAAAACAGACTTTAAATCAAAAGAAACGTACTCAAACGTTAAGGTAGAACCCGCTAAAGCGCCAGAATACAAACCCAAAGACTATGCATATTACAAAACAAAAATAGAAGAACAAGCTTACAAACCAATTGCGAAGCCCGTTCCAAAACCAGATGTTTCAAAACCTTATACTGCGACAGGGAAACCTGTGATTCCAGATGATTCTATAAAACAGAACCTTGCTGATTCTGTTGAAACTGAATATGATGTCCGATTAAATGAAGCGCTGGCCCCTAGCGTGCCCCCAACTGTAAATATTAGGACGCCGAGTGGTTTCGTTATACCATCAGAGAGAGATTATACCTTCTCTAGATTTAGAAGTAACTTCTACAGTGAGCCACAATATGCTGCGTCGGAATTATTACCTTTCCAGGTGAGAAAAAGACCACAGGTGCAAGGTGTAACAATACGTACTCCGTCGTCATATTTCTTGCATCCGCAAAGGCTGTACGACGACGGCAGAACACAGAGGCAATTAGTTTATAGACATACAGGAGATTTTTTGAATTTCTAAATTAAAATGGTGACGTCATTTTGTATAGAAGAGAATTTGGACACGGAAGACAAAATACATATTAATTTGTTTTATATCCATCAAAGTGATTGTACTGTTTTTGAGAATTACAACGGATTTAAAAACGGAAGCATAATAAACCACCTTCGACGTGTTGAAAGATTCCAAAGAACGAATTGAATTTTGAAGTGTCAATTCTATTGTTACCGTCCGTGCTCGAGTTTTCTTACATGCAAATCCAGCCTAAACTAAATTGTGATTCTGGTAACCTTTGGGAGATCGAATATTGTATTAAAAACCTACTAGGTTTTAGAATTGGTCCCCGTAAAGTGGGTTCACAGAACTTTTATTCGCAGTAACTTATTTAATTTATTACTTTTCGTATTTAAATGTTAATTAAAAATTATTATTTTGGAACAATACAAGTAACAAGTAAAAATTTCAATTAATTTGATAATTTTAATGCAAAGTATTATTCAAAAACGGGGCTAAAATTGCTAAATAGGGGGACCTTATTCTATTTTTAGTAAATCTATAGGTTTTTTAAAATAAATAATACTACAGGTTTTTAGTAAACAAATAAAAAAATTACTACAGTAATTAAGTCATAATAATTTATTTTTAAGATGGATAATACTTCAAAATCTATTACCACTGCCAACTCTTTTATATAATAGAATATGAAATATATTTTTTAAGAATCGAAATACTCTAAGTTACCTTATTTTTAAGAATAAATTGTATAAAAAGAAATTGAAAAAAAAAACTATTTTTCAAAGGTTACCCTTCGTGCACTGATAATTTGTAAATTGGATCAAAATATTATAATTATATATTTGTTGTAAAATAATCAATATAAATTGTAATTATAATTTAAAAAAATAATTTTAAGTTACGTTTAGTAAAGAAATAAAAAAATGAAAATTGCATGCGTGTTTTATTTTGAACAAAAATAAAATTACATAAAGTTTAAAATTTACTAAACGTTTTATTCGTTCACTTCATATAGATTTTGTTTGCTCTGTCGCACGAAACAAAGTATTTTTGACAAGAAAATTAATTCTCTAATAAGTGACTAAACATTACTCTATTTTTATTATTAGCTACTCCTTCTCCTTCCTTCCTTCATAAAATATTGGTTGGTGTCAATCCCGTTACGTTTAGTTCTAAAACTACTGACTCTTACATGAGAATTATCGGTAATCTGGTACAGGTGCAATTTGGTAAGCAGCGCGGTAGACTTTTAATATAAACCAGAAATAAGATCGGTCTAAGGATCGATCCCTGTGGTACTCCAACACTGTTACACCTGAGTATATAGCCTATTCTATTCATTGTTACATATTGTGTACGATATGTTTAAAATATACGACCATATTAGTTCAGTTCCATAGAAACAGTAATATTCCAGTTTATTCAACAGTATGTTATGTCTTAAATAAGCGAAAGCCTTCGATGAATCACAAAATATGCTTGCGAACCATACAAAGCTTTCAATGTACAGTGCAATAAACTATATCAATAAAAATATTTCTGATCATCATTTATTTTATTAGCACACCACGAAAAATTGTAGAACGATACCAGCGTGACTGCAAGGCATACACAACATTTATAGATGTTTTCATTAGTTCTGTATTTTTCCTCCATATTCCTCATGTTTATGTATAACTTCTTAATTCTATGATGCAAAATTCTCATTTTCAAATTTAACATTCCCTTTAAGCAGTAAATCACCGTTCTTTTCCGGAATTTCATCGTTGTTCTCCATTACTCTTTGTATAAGTCGGTTTATGGGGAAGTGAATAAAATAGAAAATGAATGAAGAAGCCCAGATGCCCATTTGGAACAGACAAACTTGCCACCAGGTCATGACTCCAAAGATTTTGTATAACCATCGATGTGCAAAGAAGTAAATGGAATAGTACCTGTAATGAAAAAGCAAGTAAGCGACGGAAAGTTTAAGTTATTTGCAACAAACTTAATAAAGTATTATGTGTTAGAGTCATTAAAAATGAGCATCAGATTACAGCTTCACTGCTGGTATCTTCTAATTTATTTCATCGATTCTTTCTAATGATCTCTGAAACAAGATCAAGTCAAACGTGTTTATAAGAGAGTCCCGAGCAAACACGGCATAGATTCTGTCCGTCTAACCGAGATTTTTATTCGTTCTGATAGTAAGTGACAATGTAGTCGAATACATAAATTAACGTTAAGTTACGGAAGCTAAAGGGAATTCCTTACTCTCTGGTTTAATATAATAGCATACTTACACAATAGCATATAGAATTCCAAGGCAGCCATTCAAAATCAGTTCCAATCTCTTATTAGTAGGTTCTCTTCTCTCCTGAAGGAAGGTCTCAGCGGCAACCAGGATCAGTATGTTGGTATGTACGCAATGGTTAAACCACCATGGGACCACGTCGTCATAGACACGCGGAAAGATCAACTCGCGGTCGATAAAGTAAAGACTCCAGAATATTCCAAAGACAAACTGTAGGAATGAAAAGAACAATATGATGTATTTATCTAAAAATAGTTTCATAAATGTGCCGAGCATGGATTATTCGAAAGGAACCGTTTCGCCTACAGTCCTAAGCGTTTCTTCGACGTGTAAGTTTAATGATGTTTTCGCTTACCGCTTATACACGTGAATCGGTAAACTGCACAAACTTCGAAAACAGTCAGTGGTGTTGGTCTGATGGAATTAGAGCTCAAGGTCTTTAGAATCGAGATCAGCATATTCCATTACTAGTTCTAAGATCAGGTAGAGTAGTGATAGCTGTAATTTCCTTAATATACAGCTGAATAAAACTTTAGACAGAGACTCTGATGCATTGAGACTGGTAATAATGCAGATAATACTGAATTTGATTAGTTCTGTTTCAAGACACAGTTAAACCGGAAATTAGTAAATCGTCGGGGATAGCGCAAACCTAACTAGCATTGGATAATTAATTCTGCATATCTGGCAAATGTAGCCAATTTGAATATTTCCGTCACTGCCACTGCACGTAGTAATTTGATTGGAATCTGCCTTTTTAACGCTTGTTGCGATTGGGCAACAGAAAGCCTGAAATCAGCCAATAATAACACCGTGGATCTGTTAAAGTGGATCTGTCGTCAGGTGCAGAGGTAGGCAGTGGAGTATCCGATTGTAAGCTATGCCAAAGAGAAGTATTTGGGGAAAAAATGCGAAACAATCACACCAAATTTCTGGTCACAAATTTCCTGTACTATGAATATCAGAATAACTGCATCTCTGATGACAATACTCAGAACGCCCAGACCAGAACCAACTTAGATATGTTCGTTTCCTAAATTGGCCCAAATCGGGAATCGAACCTGAAACCTCTTCATCAAGCGCTCATAGTACCTACTAACCGCTGTGCCACTGAAGAGCATAAGCATACACCGTAATCTGAACCCGACCACACGCCGCAGGCCGAGCCTGACCCCACCGTAGGTGGAGTACAGGGCTCGTTTTAAACATAGACATAGTGTCGAGGTATGCAGCACGCTTGTTTAACCTTAAAATGGTACTCACACAAGTACAAGGTACCACAAGTCCATTGTAGATGACGTCACGCCAGTAACGCACCCTGACGCCGAGTGAGGTATGTTCTTTATCTGCCCATTGCAACAAGTCGTGGCCAGATGCCAGGAACAGGTACACTGATTGTATTACCTGAAACAGATAACTATCTAGATTAAGCTAAGTAGCTAAGAGTGAATTTACCAGGCTACTTCTAGGCGGAAACCTGGTTACTTTGCTAATTTTTCTTTTCTATTCCTTATTTTTCGCCATCTTAATTTTCTCTTTGATACCATAGAGGTTTATCAGAAACGTAACAAGTCGAGGCCTGCAATTTCTGTAGTATATCTACACTACGCATGAGTCAATAATAAGGGGTGTCTGGCAAAACCCAATAACTTGTGAATTTTCGTGAAATGAGACATTTAAATCACTATATTGTACTTTTCATGGACTTTTCCATGGTACAGGGCTTGTAACAAAATTTCTGTTATTTATTTATAAATAATTATATTATCTAATTGGATTCCACAATAGAAAATCCAGCGTACGCTATAATGAATTAGATAACTAATTTTATTGATTTTTACCCTTACCATTATCAAATTGTAGTTGCATCGCTGCAATCGGCAACATTCGACCTTGTTTATTTTAGTTTTTTAGTGTTTGTTTGGTTATGCGTATTTAAAATGCCTCCGCCGATTGAGAATTAACTGCTGTGAAATAACCTACCTACTACTATAATCTGGCCGATTTGCGAAGGACTACTTTGGCAGCAGATAGATGTGACAAGCTGAGAATCGGGAGAAATGGCGCGCATTGAGAGAGGCCTACGTCCAGCAGTGGACTGCAATAGGCTAATGATGATGATGTGAAATGCGCGCTGTGATTCGTTTTCTTACTGTTAATGGCGATTGAAGTTCTACGTCAAATCTGTGAAGTATATGGACAGCTAAATATTTCTACATAAGTTTTGTTTTTTTTTAAACATCAAGTGATGGGACGAACATAACAGTTGCAGTGTCACTCAGAGCTTTAGAAGAGCAAAGATCTGAGGGGGCGCTACCACTGCGCCCGTCACCCTGAGACATAAATTGACAAGTCCCATGTGCCTGTAATTTCACCAACACCCTTATCCTTCAAAACCGGAACACAGTAATGCTGACATTACTGCTTGACGGCAGAAATGGGTAAGATGGCAGTACAACCCTGGACGAACCCTTTCACAAGGAGCTCTACTGGTACTATTTTATTGTTTATAGTGACCTTTTCAACCTCTTGGTTATGCAAGGGCACTATAACGTGTGCAAGCAAACCCGCACAGGGGCCATGTAAATCAGATCCCCAGACCCCAGATCACCCGGTTGTCAAAAGGCTAGTGCTTTAGGTGAGCCATTTCGGGTATTTTCCAGATAGGTACCGAATCTGTAGACACGGAAGTATATGGACAAAATATGAGCGATGGAGTGGTACGGAAATGGCAGCCAGAATGTTCATGACGAGGAACAAATTGGGTGACTTTTTGTTATTACTGAAGATTTGGTGCAGAAAGTTGATGAAATTGATACCTTCATCACCCTCCGAACCCGATTAAGCGCCTAGTAACTAAAACGTGTTCTTGCAATTGAAGAATCATTTTGGTAGTCAGCGCTACGAAGACGATGATGGTGTTAAAACGACCGTGTTGCGTTGGTTGTGAAATTAGGCGTCTGACTTCTATGACGACGGGATTCAAAAGCTGGTTGTAATGCCTTAATATTGGTGGAAATTATGTAGAAATAGATTAAAGTACAGACTTGCATGTAATACTTAATTCTAATATGAAATTCATTGACTAACACGATGTTTTACTGCCATATTCAATTGGTTTTTTTTTTGTGAAATTACTCCACTAATTTGTTATAATTATTAATACAAAGATCGAATAAAGAAAAATTAATTCGATATTGCTGAATTCAAGCCAGCGTCTTGAGCATACCAGGCCGACGCTCTCCCAACTAAGCTTTAGAACCAACCAGCAGACCCAACGTAGCGATATCTTTGAGAAATCTATGAAAGTTTTTCTTCACTGAGCCAGGTACTTTATGTTAATGAAGGTTCTTAACAATTTTTTTTAAAGGTTTATGACCAGACCTTTAGGCAAATAAATTGTAGTATAAAGTTAATTGACTCACGGTGTTTTATACATATATGACATTAAATTACTTTTTTGGGAAATTACTCCACTAGTTTGTTATAATTATATTAAAATAAACTATTAAAATTGTTTCGAATTGTTGACTCGTCTTTAACACGCTTTCTGAAATGAATTAAAACCATCCCATTTTTGGATGTTGGTTACTAAATATCAGTCATATACAGGACAAATATTTATCTATAGTTGAAAGGGCTATCAAGTCATGTTCTTGCCACATGTAATAAAGAGGTCACACGTGACATTATCTTACGAAGGTTTATTTGGGTTGTATGAGGGCCCTGATTAAATATTGATAGGAACACACCATTGCTCGCTAGGAACGTTTTGACTTTGCCACTGTTAGCGTGTCCGCTATACTCGAGCCACGCGGCATGTCGCGAACAGATGGCAAACGCCTGAACGGAATGACTCTCATCCCTTGGAGTATGGGCTAGGCACTGGTGTGGGACACATGTGCCGACACACTTGCCCCATCCTATCTCCAGCACACCAGCAAGAAGGCTAGCTCCGCAGCTGAGCAGGCGGAAAGAATAAAAAGTAATAAGTACCCGGATCTCAGCTTCGACTACCTATTTACAGCCTTTGAAGTCAAAACCCATGGCCCGTGGGGTCCCAGTGCCTTTCTTCTGTACAAAATTTTATCTAAAAAATTAATAGACTATCTGGGAAACCCTGCCCAACGCTTTAACATAGCAATACAAAGGGGGAACGCTGCCAGCATCTTGGACACCTTGCCGCGGGGACTCACGTATTAAAGGCGGTAAATAAGGAATTACGAGTGAGACCGCCCGTGAATCATACAATGTTTTTCGCCACATTTGCGAGTTATACTATGATTGCATGCAGGCTAACTTGACTATTTTGCCCCAAATAAGACCCTCAGGCCATTGACTTACAAATAAATGGACGACGGGTCTAATACAAAAACCACGAAAAAAATGTCCCAAGTCAACCTATTTAAAGGTAATAATAATAATAATAATAATAAAGTTTATTTTTCTTCCACAAAATATAGCTAAAGATTAGTTCACAAGTTTAATTTTTAAGAACAATAATTTTGTGGGAGACTGATGCCTAAACTAAGCATAAAAATGCCTGTGCGTCAGGCCACCAGGTTCCCACCTCTCAGTAATACAAGTACAAGAAAGAAAATATTACAAGGTGTAAAATACGCTATAATCACCAATTAAGAATATTTATGTCGCTTCTCAATCCACAGAGTCTCAGAACAACTAATTAGTTACGTGTACAGTATTTTTTGTAGGTGTAACATTGTAAGGTAGTGACATGTAAAGGAATATGAAAAAGCTAAAACGTTGAATTTAAATTGTAATGTCATCGCAGTACTGTCTAATTTTGCTTGCTTCGCTGTCAGTCGAACAAACGAAGACTAAAGCGTGAATGACGCTCAGTATACGATTCTAACGCCCTATAAGTTCGGACACTTTTTAGCGCGGACCCGACGTCCATATAATTGTAAGTCAATGCCTCAGGCCTTTTTTTTCTCATTACAAGGCTATAATGAGTGTGATGAAAATATTTTTATATGATACCAAGTAATTGGACGAAGAAGTTGTGTGCCTGTTGGTAAGCGATATACCTGTCCATAGCAGTTGTAGTGTCACTCATAGCCTTAAATCGTAAAGATTCGAAGGGCTTTGCCACTGTGCCCGTCACCTTGACGCATAAGTTGTTAAATCCCATGTGACTGTAATTTCACCAGCACCCTTACCATTATAAATGTGTATAAGCGAAAGCGCCATTTCGAAAAATTTCTCAAGCAATCATATTTTAACTTTTCACGACTGTTTTACATGAACAAAATTTCTAAATGGCGTTTTCGCCTTCTCTACGAAACACCGACGAAATGTTTTACGACAAATACGTCAGAAGTCTCTTACTATGAGCCTCATAAAAACCTCAAAGTCACTCAACGAGCTATGGAGCGAGCAAAGCTCGGCATTTCTCTACGTGATCGAATCAGAAATGAGGATATCCGTGGAAGAACGAAATATCACCGACATATCTAGAAAGATTAGCAAGTTGAATTGGCAGTGAGAACTATGGGCCTATGTTCAGCAGAGGACGTCTTTCGGCTGATATCATGATGATGATGATGACGTCAGAAGTTATTTGATGACATGAAATAAGTATTTTTTTATGATGCCAAGTAATGGACTAGTACGCCTGGTGGTAAGCCACACGCCTATCTATAGCAGTTGTAATGCCACTCAAAGCCTTAAATCGCAATAATCTGTGGATCACTGCCCCTGCGCGCGTAACTTTGAAACATAACTTGACAAGTCCCATGTGCGTGAACCGAACCGGAACGCTGTAATCACATTACTGCTTGGCGGCAGAAATAGGTAGGTAGCAGTACTTCTCTATACGGATTTGTTCACAATGAGCTCTTCTGCTTCTAAAGTCAATTATCAACCTACCCCATTAAGGAGCACAAGTGATAGTATTGTTTTGCTATACAATCGTTGAAAAGGCACCCAATGTGATCAGAGGTTATTGACACGGCAAAGTATAGATGGACACGCAGACTGATTCAATCACGTGTGTTGATAATGATATTAGAGAACTAGACGACCCTATTTATTTTAATAGCTGCGATAGTATATTTGGGTCATTTTATTGAATAAAGGACGAATAAAATCTTAGAAAAAACCCTGACACGAGAAAGCATACTTTAAAAATTTAAAAATAATTATTATTATCTGGTAATTGAAATTCAAACGGCTTTTGATATTGAAAGCCGTAAAGCCAAGTAAACCAAATAGGGAGATAAACTAGTTCAAATTCATAGGTAAGCATTATTACACTTGAAATCGTCACAATGGTTAAACTCTACCGCTCATTCGTAAGGCAGATTCCCCTGAGAAGAATGAGCAAGAAACTCTAGGGGTTGCTCTTTAACATTTACAATATTTATTTATTTTTATTTGAAACATCAGAGATCGAGACCACCTCCATGAGCTAAACGGGTTACTACCACGGATTTTTGTCATCCAAGTACGCAGAAGTTGTATAAAGTTTTTGTTTCACTATAGTTTTAAACCTCGTGAAAGGCAAATTTTGTATATCAACCGGAATCTTGTTATAGAAGCGTATACATTGCCCCTTAAATGATTTTTTGACTTTGTGAAGACGACTATCAAGAAAAGCTAGTTTATTTCTATTCCTCGTATTAATGTTATGTCTGTCACTATTTTTCATAAAGAAATTACTATTCCTTTTAACATAAATTACATTTTCATAAATGTACTGTGAGGCTTGTGTAAGAAAGTTAATTTCATTAAACTTATCTCTCAAAAATACTTTGGAGCCCAGATTGTAAATTGCCCTTACTGCACGTTTCTGCAGGACAAAGATTCTATTGATATCGGCGGCATTACCCCAAAGCAAAATGCCGTATGTCATTAGACTGTGAAAGTAGCAACTAGCGAACTTAAAATACACAGATTAGGTAGGTAAAAGCTTAACTTTTCAACAATCGGTTACCGGAAAGTGCGTTAAACAGGACTCATCGCCTAGTTTGCTACCCTCAGAGATAGATATTTTCTATAAATTTAAGTGGGACTAATACTGGTACACACAAGAGTACAAAACTTCGAAAACATTAACAACAGGCCTCATCTACAAATTCATGGTAGCTCAGCGTGCGATGGAGCGAGCTATGCTTGGGGTTTCTCTGATGGACCGAATCCGTAACGAGGTCACACGTCAGAGGACTAAAGTGACCGACATTGCTCGCAAAATCAGTAAGCTTAAGTGCCAGTGGGCCGGGCATGTCTGCAAGAGGATTGACCGCCGATGGAGCAGACTTGTTCTGGAGTGGCGATCACGTTAAGGAAAACGTAGTGCAGAGACGCCCTGCGGTAAGATAGACGGACGACCTGAGCAAGGTGGTCGGCAGCGGTTGGATGCGGGCGGCACAAGATCGGGAGAGTTGGCGTGCTCAAGGGGAGGTTTTTGTCCAGCAGTGGATGCGTATAAACTGATGAAAAAGAATCATCAAAATCGGTTCACAAAGGCCAATTTAATATCAAACGGAAGAATATGAAACGCGATGTTGCCAATGTTTCGGACGATATGAGTGAAAGAGTGGCGGAAAATTGGTTCCAAAGAATTGAACGCTGCAAACGTGCTCACGGTGGTCATATGAACGAGATCGAATTCCATTCTTAAATGTACCATGTGTACTGCTATTGGAATATATTTCATATAGTTCTGCGTTTTATTGAAATACAAAATTGTTACGTCCTTATTGGAAAACTCCGAACATTTTTGGGATTGGGACGGTATCATCTTTACTGATAGTAATTTACGTAATAATTTTGAAAAGTTCATGAAAATGGTGTCACGGATCCGTGCTGACAAAGTCGCCCTTCTGTACTGCTTTAGATACGACTTTTGACTCACAGCTTTTGAATTTCAATTCAATTCAAATATTTTTATTCAAGTAACTTAGTAGTAAAATTTAATTACACATTTTAGGGCATGAAGCCCACGCCAGTTTGTAAATGTAGGGGCAGTTAATCCTGTGGTGTCGCATTGAGAGCGGAGTTGGGGCTAGCACGCACGCGACGCACCAGAGACGCACACCTCATCAACACCCGGAAGACGTTATTATATTGTGTCCGCAGGGATCTGTAAGCCCCTTTCGTGTAGTCTCGCCACAAGCTGCACGTGTACAGGGAGGCAGAGAACGTTTTGAAGAGCGTCACCTTTACCCTACCGTCCCTTTCCATATCACTATTATATTTCACATTCAGACAGCTCATTTCGATCCATTTTTATTTAACCGACTTCAAAAAGGAGGAGGTTCTCAATTCGATTGCATTTTTTTTATATGTATGTTGTGGGATAACCGATTTTGATGATTCACTCACTTTCCGTAAACCGGTTTCAATAACACCTGGCAATTAGATGGGATTCCACAAACTTATAAGATCTTTTTTTTATTTTTATTGAATTGTTATTCAATTATTTTTTTCGTGAAATTACTGAACTAGGTTCTTACAATTGTTAGTACAAAGATCGAACACAGAAAAACTTCCTTCGATCTGGCCGGATTCGAACCGACGTCTTCTAGCATATAATTGTAATTATTTAATTAGAGTACTTACAAAGTTCCAGCCAGTCAAGTAGGCAAAACGAAATGTGTACAAGGTTCGCAGCTTATCTTCATCACTGTTTTTTAAATACTGCTCTAAGCCACCGGTATAAGAACCTACATAAGCATGATGGTATATGAAGATGGTATGCAAAACTGTTCTCCAGTACAACTTTGCATCACTACGATCGAATAGCTTTTCATTTTCTGTTATTAAAAAACATAAAATGTTATAAAATATATTATTTCCTTTAAAAATAATTTCCATTTTTATATAATAAAAAAAATAATTTACAAATCATAAATATTTTAGAAAATACTTTAAAAAATTCACTCGATTGTATTTTTTGCAAAATTAGATTATATAATTTAAAACTTATAATTAACTAAAGTAATTAAACACCCAATGGTTAGGGCGATATTGATTACTTGTATCACAGAACGGCAGACTGCATTATTTTAAAATAATTTCGTGTTGCCAGTTTCGGTTTACAAATTACCCAAAGAGATATTAATTTTATTCATAATTAGCAGGTCGACTAGCTACTCTACTATTCTAATTATCATACTTCTATTCGTAGCAGTAGAGGTCCTTGTCAGTTCCTCCAGGGAAATACTGCCACCTTACCTATTTCTTCCACCAAAATGTGAGCATCGCGAGCTTCCCAGTGTATGCTATCGATATAACAGGGTAAGAAGAATGCGAACTACTTAATTTTTTTTATTTTAATACTTATTCATTGCGGCCATTTTAAAAATGGCGGACAGGAGCTAAGGCTTAAGAATCTATACAACACTTTGGAAAAAATATATAGTAAAATTGATATAGGTACACTGATTACCATACGGTTTGAAAACACGATTCCTGGCAATTTTCACAATAGAAAAAAAAGCACAAACTTATCTCTTAATATTACAAAAAAACCGCTATATTTAATAGGTATTAAAGAGTGGTTGCGACAAAGTGGAGACTTTTAGCAGAGATGCAAACGCGCGATTGTATGGATGCTAAATATCGTCATGTGTAACCGCTCTTACATGTACAAATGATTTCTTTTTAATCAACTGTACTAAATAGAATGCGTATAGTACACGATATACATTTTTCAAATAGCTTTAATTTCTTAAAAATAAATTCTGAAATAAAGACAGCGTCCTTGCTGCTCGACTCAAAGAAAATGAACCGTATACGTTGTATGCATAAATACTTAGCTCTGCTAGCCCTTTTCCACCAGAGCTGAGCTAAGCGAGGTTTGGAAAATGAAGTAATCCTATTGGTGGATTTTTTCCTCGCACAGTGTCCCGCCACGTGGCACATCTGTGGTGGAAAGGCAGCCTTAGTACAGGAAAAACTTGAATTCGAGCTGAGGTATTAATTAATTAATACTAATTATCTCCCAAAATATCGGGTAAACTAAACGTGTCTTCCGCTAGGAATTCTGATAAAGACGAGTTTTGTAAACACATTATCTCAACTATGCATGTTAATAGATAACATTGAACAATTAGTTTTAATTGACAATTGGAGATGCACAGAGTGTAACACAAACTTCATAAAAATGGAAGTGAATTAATTTGCTACTAGGGCAGGGGTTAAATTGCACAAAATACTGCACTTGTATTGAACACTTTGCACGATTTAACGCAAGTCACAGATGAAGTGGGAAAAATTGTTTTACTAGATCAAATGTTGTAGGTATTTACTATTGAATAACGATCTCACAAAAAATATAAGTACGATTTTTCATATGAGTGCCGTAAAAATCTAAATAATGCCTAATCACTCCAATAATCACTCCAAAGGTCCAAGTTATAATGTCCAGGGAACTAGTCTGCAAGCAGGGAATTCCACTCCATAGCCGTTCGCCGTATAAAAACACGGAAGAAATATAGAAATATAGGATATAGAAACGCTTCGTGCGGATCTATGGAGTATCCACAACACAGGGGTGGAACCTAACCTACGCCTAGTCCCACGGTGATGGAAAAGGGAAGGCGGAATTAAATTGTGTAATTCCGTCGCACACTCTTCCTGATATATCCTATGGCAGGCAATTTTACGGCGGTGTTCAAGGCTCTACTAATTCCGAAGCCTCTTGCCACGCTTGTCAATTGAATCCAAGGCGGCCAGTTGGTATCAGAGCCACCCAAAAGTGGCAACAGTATTCCATGTATTCCAGTACTTTAAGAATGTGTTACATGATAGGATGTACTTTATCCGATCATATAAAGTCTTGAACACAGCATAAAACGAATTATTTCAGAATAAAATATCTTACTTTGCACATAAGTTTTGTATGGAGTATTTCTCTTTAAGTAGGTGAGAGCGGAAATGTTCCTGTTTTCAAATAACTTGAAGTTTTATACTGAAAATGAAGGATTTGATACAACATGTGGAAATATTGAACAAATGTTTATCGCTTTTTGTAGTATTATAAAGTTACTTCCACTAATATCTCAATGGGTTTTTTACAGAGTCAAATTTTTGACAAATTTCGGAGCGGCACATCTAGTCCGCCTTTGGGGCAAATTGTTCCACTCAGATTATGACAGGATAACAAAGATTTTATTAAAAGAAAAAACCTTTTATATGACTGTATATATGTAATATTTATGCTATGCACAAGTGCACAACTAAACTTTAAAACTTAAACTACATTCTTGTTCATCAGTAATATTATTTCATCGCTCATTTCGTCATCTGAGTCACAGTTGAGACACACATAAATGACTCTAATTCTCTTTGTCTAAATATTTGACACGAGAATGTTTGTACGCGTATTACTAAGGTACCAACAAAAGAAAGAATCATCAAAATCCGTTCACAAATGCGTAACAAACACTCAAAAATACAGGCGAACTTAAAATTAAAATACCGTATTCTACAAGTAAAAGAGTTGGCTGTGATAGTGGTTCTTGAAGTATTTTCTATATTTTTAACCGACATCAAAAAAGGAGGAGGTTACAAAAAAAACACATACAGCCGAATTGAGTCGACTGTATGTGTTTTTTTTGTATGTATGTTACGCGATAACTCCGGTATTTGTGGACCGATTTTCATGATTCTTTTTTTGTTGGAAAGGGGGTACTTCCACAGAGGTCCCATTTCATTTTGAAGAAAATCATCCACCTTTAATGGTGGCTGTTCACGCATGAAGATTCATTTTTATAAATAGCGCCTAAATTTTACTTGAGGAGCAATTATTTTAATGGTTGATTTTGCTATTTCTCCAATTCAAGGCGTTTTTCTCTCAATATACTTTGAGTAGTGAGAACCGATTTTTATTATCTCCAGTGTCAAATCCTGTGTAGTGGTGAATTTAAGGATATTTCAATAAAACTTAGCAAATAGACGTAAATACACATACTTTTGAGGTCGTTTTTTTAGTACTCTGTACTGAGATTATAGTTATCCAAAAACCTGTAGTATTTTTTAATTTATAAAATAAACCTACGGCATTACATTTCGTAAATAAATAAATGGAATGAATTTGAAATGAAACCATTGTAATTTTATCATAACATTTATTTACAAAATATATTCACTGATTTTATATACAATTTTAGTTATACACGAAATTTAGTTATTTTACCAAGTAAATCAACTAATAATATTATAAGTTAATAATTACTATTCTATATCTAGTTTTAATTACCTGATTCCTTGAATGATTTTGATAACTTATAGAATATTGAATGATATCAATTCTGTTACGTTTAGTTCTAAACCTATTTTGGTAAATCTAGACTCAGCTTCTCAATGAGTAGTTACACTGCAATGTCGTCTCTGTCTACAAATAATATAACTCGTACTAGTAAAACTATAGTAGCAGTAGCACCGCCACATGCATTTATAACTGCCGCCAAGCAGTAATGTGGGCATTACTGCGTTCCGGCCTTGAAGGATAAGGGCGCTGGTGAATCTACAGGTTTTATCAACTTTATGTTTCAGGGTGACGAACGCAGTAACAGTGAACCCTCAAATATTTACAATTAAAGCTCTGAGCTTCACAAAGGCACAATATGTCCAAGAAAGCAGTAATTTGAGCATTACTGCGTTCCGGCCTTGAAGGGTAAAACTACTGGTGAAAATACAGGCACACGGGTCTTGTCAACTTCTATTGTATCTTAGTTATTTATGTCAAATAACTTCAGCTTTTTAGTACATGTATATTCTGAAGTCGGTCTGTTTAATTTTACACCCAATTGAAAAAGGATTTAGATTACAAGACGAGATAAACATTATGAATCAGTATTGTTATTTAAAAATCACAGTGGTAGCTGCAGAAATAGATGTTCTAGGGATACTAATCTAACCTAATTCGAATGCGGTGCTCCAACACAGTCCATACAGAAAATATTTATCTACAGATATTAATTTTATTACATTTATAGAAAAGTTAGCTTGAGAATACCACATACCGTATTTCGTTGGAAACCTCCAAGGAAAATAACCGAGGCCGAACCAGACGGCTGTAGGTGGAGTGTATTTAGGGCGCTATAGTAAGTCCTGTGCCTGTATTATTCTCTCTAAAATGGTATCTAAAGTTATCACGCGTTCCATACTTCACTACGATGGCAGCGGTCGTCGATTAGCATTTTAGAAGTACACAAGCTGGTACTTGAGACGTTGGTCAAGTTTGTTATAGAGTTTCGCTTACAAATTTGATCAGCCACACAAACAGATAGAAGTATTGCTTAGGTCAGCCCCATATCTTTCTACATTACTTTTGATTATATTGACCCTCACTACCGCCCTTAGGGTATACGAGAAGGGTACTATAAGTTCAGATTCTAAGTTCAGGTTCTGACCCCAGATCAGCAAGTGTACTGGATTGTCACAAACCATTGTCACTGACTTCATTCGGTTCTCAAAAAGCTAGTGCCCCGGGTGCACATACAGTATACTCCCTATTTTTTTTGATAGATACCGGAACTGTAGTCACGCTTACTTCCTATTGCGCATTACACAACTGACGGTTGCCACCGCTAAGCCATTGACTCTAAAATCCACTACCAAATCTCCTCTTTATTGACCTAGGTCTATGAATAGAAGACATAAAGATGAATCATATTATATTATATAAAAGTTGTTTTTTAATTAGAGAGACGCTGACTGCCAACCTCAATGCCGACGACAAATAGCAGCCAGTTTCGTTCCAGTGGATGGAGCATTCGATATTATTGTAATAACACAGGCAGAATACTCCATCATACAATTTTAAAACCAAAAATCATCGACAGGACAGAAGAAAAAGAACAGCTCCTATTGTGAAGACAAAAAAGACAGTAAATGGATATCTGGCTGCGAAAATTATATAATTTCAACAAAGCAAAAAAAAATCTTAGTAATTTACCGTATTCATTTATTTTTTTAAACTACAGTTCAAAATAACGACGACAAGATGCAGTATCGTCAACACATCTGTCTCATGGCAAGGAATTTGTAACCTCATCGTTGAAAAACCATCGGTTAACTTATTAATATAAAGATCATTACGAAAAACATTGAGACAAATTCCTTCGATCCGGATAGATTCGAACCATTTTCAATCATCTGCCAACGTAGCATGCCGCCGCGATAAAGATATTATACAAATTCGAGTGATATACACAAATTTTATCACAATTGCTAACATGGCGAGCACCTCACAATGCTCATCATATTTTACGTCATATTTTTGTCGCATGGCCGAAACGTCACAGCTGATTTTAAACCATTTTGACACTTCTTCACAGTAATTTTATCAACGTCAAAATTGAGCGCGACGAACGAAATAAACAGAAATAATAAAAGCAAACAAATTTATTTACATAAATTATTGGAAAATGTTAAGGAGAACGTTTTAATACATGAGAGTAATTAGAAATATGTAAATAATAATAATAATATAAAGCAAAATATTTAAAAACTGAAACTACATATTTTTTGGTTTCGTCGTTTTCGCGGCGATCATTAAATGACAAAGATAGCTATATACGTAATTTCATATCATTATCCCTTTGCTTCAAAGCGTATAACAATGGTTCATTACCAAATAAACGAAATAAATTCAAAAAATACGTTTCAATAAAAATATATATGTCACGAGAAGGTTTATCTAGGGTTTATCACATATTGCATGCCATGCTACGGCCACTGACAGGCATGGTATGCTGAAGGCGCTGGTTTGAATCCAGTCTTACTTCTTCTTAGTGTTCGATCTTTACATTAATAATAATTCTAACAAATTACTCGAATAGTAATTTCACAAAAAAATAATTGAATATCATGGTAATACAAATCATAGTGATATTGGACAAACTTAACATCGGTTGACTGCCACTTACTTTGATTATAAAAATATTACTAATATTACATGTACACTAACCACACCATTCTTACACAAAAGTTGATACCTTTACATGAAAATACTGTTTCAAATTGTACATAAATAAAACACATACCAACAAAGTTTTAGATTATCAGAATTGAGGAAGAAAGAAAATCAACCCAGTTAAATAACTTAACCGTATTCCCAAAACTAAGTTAAAGGCTAGAATTTTCGAATTGACTTCTTAAATTTCTATATTTCAAACTCCACGATCTTGTTGAGAATGGGGGTATGTTTAAATCTGTATTACTATGTGTAATTGTGAATATATTCTTCTGGTCTCCCTTTAAATCTACCCCGTTAGCTTTTCCATCTCTGTTATCTGGAACATCTGTTTTTGTAGCTTCTCCATTTTTTGCTTCATTTTTATGTGTCAATTCAACAGTTTTTGACAAAATATTCCCATTTTTAAATGTAACGTTTCCATTTTGCAAATCACCGTTTTTTTCTGGAATCTCATAACTGGTCTCCTGTACTCCATGTATAAGTCGGTTTATGGGGAAGTGAATGAAATAGAAAATAAACGAAGAACTCCAGATGCCCAGTTGGAACAGACAGATCTGCCACAAATTCATGACTCCAAAGACGTTGTACAACCATCGATGTGCGAAGAAGTAGATGGTATAGTACCTGTAATAAAAAATATTAAGGGAAATAAATAATAGATGTTACTATGGAAAATCTTAATTTTAAACTTTATAATCTCCCAAGATCCAGAAAACTACAATGGGCAAAGTGATTGAAAGCGAGCTTGCGAAAGAAGAAGTTCCGTGATCAGTGCTGACTATCAAGTATATAACCAGAAATAGAGACGAAATGTCATTTAATTTGTTTGAAAACTTGTCAAATCATTACGGTGACAACTGCGCTCCGATTGGCCAACCCGAATTCGAAACAATTGACGGGTGTCGTCAATTGTTTTCAATTCGCTGTAACGCACTTGAGCTTTGCTATAATGGACGAAAATTGAAAGAGTACATATTTAATATTTAATTACCGAGAAAATGTGATTCCGTTTGTTTTGTAATTACATGTTTTGCTGTTTTTCCCACACCACCGAATGGAATAGCCCCCATAGTTAGACATATTATCTTTATTACAATAAATACAGAATAGTTATGGAATATACGAAGACGCCAACAATGGCGTACACCAGGTCAGTTGTTGGCGCTGTACTATTCCAGCTTTATAATTTGTAATTTCAGCGCAAACGAGAGTCGATATTTAAAAGCGATACGAGTATAAGGCCCATTTGCCTGATCAGTTGCTAGAGATGGATGGCCTTTATTTCGTTTCTATTTCTGGTTATATACTCGATACACAAACCAGAACCAATTTAAAAAAGTTGATTTCCCAAATTAGTCCTACCGGGAATTGAACCCCGGGTTCTCCGCATCCAGAACCCACAACGCAAACCAATTAGATCACCGAGGTCGTCATGTGAAGAGATGTGAAACTACAATCACATGGAACTTAGTGTCTCAGGGTGAGAGGAGCAGTGGCAGTGTCCCTCAGAGCTTTGCGATTTAAAGCTCTGAGTGGTACTGGAACGGTTTTTTCATCCGGTCTCGTCAATGACAAAAACCAATAAATTACGAAACCAGTGTTATATTTCTTTGGCCCAGCAAGCAGCCACCTCAATGTCCCTATCTGTTGCCTTTAGCATGTCTTCGCGATTACAGCTGGTTGGATACAGCCCCCCGTACCTTTCTACATATTTTTTCATTATATTGACTCTCCCTACTGACCCTTAAAGTAAATGAGAAAAGCACTTTAACCTGTGCGTGCACAGGAACCTTCTAATTTCAGGTCCTGACCCCAGATCAGCCAGTGTACAGGATTGTCACAGACGTGTAACAGAACATACCTTCCACAAAATAAAATAAAAAATGAATTAGCGGAAATTCGATGAGTATAAATATAACAGTAATGAATTATTAGTGAAAGAAGTAGGTAAATTTTAAAATAACATCTAAATGTAAATAATCACATTCGAAGAATTTCAATAGCAAATGACTTCTTTGAATTCGTCTCAGTTCACACTTTTGAGCTGCAGGAAACACTTAACAAATAACGTATGCATTATCGGTTTTGCTGAATGTATTTTTGTTAGGGTTGCTAAATTTTGGTGACTAATGAAATTAAATTATTTAATAAAATATATAATAATACTAGTAAATTAAATGCATACTATCATTATTTATGCGAAAGTGTGTTTATGTATATATTACAGATAAACAATATGATAGAGTGAAGTTAGCTTTACTCAAAGGTGTATAATTTAGATTCGCAAAGCATAAAAAAAAAAAACATGATTCTATTTAGTTTTTATACAATGCCTTTTATTATTTATTAATATTTAGTAAAAGAACAACACATGCGAAAGATTCTGCTTGTTTCTGATGAAAATTTATTCCACCAGAACAAATACTACCTATTTTATTATTCCTCTTTTTATTAATAATGATCGAATTAGATATTTTATATATACGTATTGGGTTAATTGTCTATATTAATTATTATTCTATGAAAGCGTTCCACTGCTGAGTCTAGGGTACTCAATGAAACGTTACGGAGTTTTGCCAGCCCTAGAAATTCTCCTAGAAATCGCTTCTCTCCTAGAGAGCACTTCATGTATGATTTAATGATTGGGAACCAAGAAATTTGAAGGAAACACTTCATGCAGGATTTATTGATTTGGGACCGTGTGACCGGGGTGTTTCAAGAGTTTTTTGGAACATTCTAGAACATTCGGTGAGGAGACGAAGCGGGGAAGGAAGGTGTGATGCTAAGGGTACTGAAATCATGAGTTAGTGGGGCCCAAGTCGTGATCGACAGCACCTGAAAAATTGGAAGGCTGGGTCTCAAATCGCGGTTGATATTTCATTTAATTTTAGTAACAAAGAGAAGCTTGTGTGAAAATCTAAGTTTTAGTGTCGTTCGCGCTAATAGATAAAATCTAGTATAATAATTGTAGTTTAATTTAGGGTTTAAGTCGTTAGACCATTTAGGAGACGTCGCGTGTGAAATTTAAGGAATTGTTATTTTCGGGTGATTTAGCGAGAGATCGGGAGTGCGTGTCTAATAGTTTATTAGGGCATTCGTACTGAATTTGTTTATAAATAATCTAGTATTTAGGAAACGCCGCGAGTTAGTCTATATAGTGCTTATAATTGTAACAATAGGTAGACCATTGCTTTAGAGTGCGGGTTATATAGTGTTAAGACTCTAATTCGAATCTAGAAGTGATTTAGGTCTTCAGCCGTGTGTAAAATACTTTGTTAGGACATTAGTGTTCGTAAAGCGCGTGCGATAGGGTTAAGACCGTAATCGGAATCTAGAACAGATTTAGGCCTTCAGCTGTGTATATAATATTTTGTTAGGACATTAATAATATAGTTGTATAATAATATAGTACTCAGGAAGCGTCGCGTATTAATTTATATAATATTTACGTTTGATAGTTAGAGTCAGTGTCCGCGAGCGCGTGTGTGAGACAGTGTTAATATGACTTTAATTCAAGTCTGGAGCTGATATGGGTCTTCAGTTCCTGGTCTATGTTCCTGGCAGATTTCCTTGTAGGTGCAGCCTTCTAGATGTCTTGTAATAGGTGAGAGGTCACCTCTCAGGTATGTGATTTGTGTTTACTATGATAGGATACCTACTTATTTTGGGTATCTATCGTTGAGATTTGTTTACGTCATTTTTAACAGTTTTACGTCCGTTGTGTATCCTTTTGATACATTCTAATTATAATATTGCGAAACCTCATTCGACTGATATTCTTTTATTAGTTGAATGAACAGTTACCGAAAAATAACTTAAATTATCTAGCAAACACTAAACCTTGATTTTGTTTAACAATGAGATAAAATTGTACCTTATAACATTTTTATAGAGTATTTATATTGTTTTGAAATTATCAAATTATTTCATATATCTAACTTTGACCTTTTTTGTCACATTTTAATTATAATAATGGCAATTTGCTACGTTGAATTTATTATTTATTACTTCAGCTAAACTATAAAATATAGATTTCATTTAATTTAGTTTTATTCAATCAATTAATCTTAATGTAGAGTTCACAGTAGTTAGGACACCTGGAGTAATTGCAATTTTATTGATTACACGCACATTCTGAAGGTGTCCATACATTAAGCAATGTTGTTTTACTTAATTATAAGAAAAGGTAAACTGTGACAACTTGGTACAATATACTTGACCAATGTTATTGTACGGAGGGATAACAGTAGCGGTTTATTATATCCTTTTTCTTTGGGTATTATCGGTATTGGTTTAAGGTAACTAAGGTGAGGTAAAATTATTTATTAAAGATATATTAATACATAATATTGTGTATTTAATTTCATGTCCTTTCTGCTGAATTAGTGGACATCTGCAGAATGGAATTAGAAAACCAATGAAGTTTGATTGATTTGTTATCTTAGGCTGATATTTGGCATATTTATTACAAATTATAAAACTTTGTCTTGTCAAATTAAAAGCCTTTGTGGAAGATGATACTAAGTTATTTGCGATGATGTTGGATCACCTGTGTTCCTTCCATCGCCCTGTCAGATTTACGCCTTGATATCCATGTATATCTCGTTTATGTCTGATTAGCGTATTCCTAGAGCTAGCCGATAATTATTAGAAGTACCTACTACAATACACAGTGACAGTGTTCATGATCTTATATGGAAGGTCTTTCTATTTCCATAAAGATTTAGGACTTCGAGTGTATAAGTTGTTACTGAGATAATTAGCCGCGTGGTCGGATTGGTTGGTATTTAACTTAGGCTTCTGTAAGTTAATACTAGATTAACTTTCAGTGCTTGGTGAACACTAACCCAACTTAGATAAGTCTACTACCAAGGCTTATCGGATAGCGAAATTATATTTCAAATGCTGAATTATCACCTATGTGATTATGATATATATATTATTAATTGATAATTAAAATTAATTGATTTCTTCTCTACTTGCTGTACTCAAGGTGTGTAATAGGGATTCTTATTAGTAAAGACTAGGCAGGGTTATGAGGTGGGCCTATTCTTCTTCCTTACCTTTATCCTCTGTCTTCTTGTTTCTTTACTTATATAAACCATATGTAAAACTAGTTTACATTAATGGATATTATTTCTCTTCTTGCATCAATTAGTTACTCTCAATCCTGTCCCCGGATATCTCCGGATTTCTATGTATTTATACTTGGGTTTAAATGACATCGCAATGTTTTGTGAGCGGAGCTATGACACTATTAACAGTTTCATATCTACTAATTACAATAAGGTATAACAATACTTTTATTGTTCTACAACGTTCCTGATTGATTGTTCCTGTTAAGATACCCATTCTCGTGAAAGACCGAGATGTGGTACACTAAATAATGCTTCTGATTGCCGCTGCATCACCAATGTACTGGTTTGCATAGACTTACTAGTATTGCAGACTATATTGTGCTCGCCTGCGTTGACACAATATGAGTAGCAACATGCTCTCCCTGTCTGTTGGACCTTGTGGACTATATTGTATTCGTTGAGACGATACATACAATGTAACAGTCTACAGTTCCAGAGCCGGCTCCAAGCCATGGCTACATCGTCGTGCTGGTCTGTTCTGTGTGAACCAGTGACTGGTATATGTATTCATCAATTGAAGACGTCGAGTTGTATCATTTCATATACATTGAAATGCTATTTGCACTACATTTTATGCAGAACATACTGTTGATGGTCTTTATGCTACGTCACAGACATGGCAGGACATTTATACTTAAGGTATTCCGTATAACGAATATCTATTGTTTAAACAATCATCATTTAATAGCGTAGGTGTATATATTTCTATACCTTCTACGCCCCGGAGTATGTAACCGGCGTGTCATACACGATACGTGAGCGGAGGTGGTCTGTAGTGAAATAACATCTACACAAACAGACTGTTGTGGGGGCTTCGTATACCTCAAATATATTTTTTTACATGAGGTGGGCATCCTTTCCTTATTCCTTAATCCCCTTCCAATATATTTACATGTCTTTTGAAAAAAAATCTATACAGCATATCACTATATTTTTATGATTATTTCACGTACCTCTTAAAGAATCGCGGGTTACCTACTTACTTATTTACTTAAAACACAACGTAATGTTAATAATAAGGTCCTAATCAAACTAGACGATCATATAACAAAAATTTTATATGGCCATTTAATAGATCCATAGTATCTTGTATACTTTGATGCTTGGGTTTATATATTTTAGATTATGTATGTATATTACTTATATACATATATACACATATAAGTTTTATATATGTGTTACTGTTATGATAAAGTCCTGGTCATGGTATTTGGTCTTCGTTCGTTCCACGTGTTGTCGGTGTGGATGATGATGATGTCGTGGAAGGCGACGATGGTTATGTATGTTGTTTAGGAGAGGGGGGGGGGGGGTATCCGTTACAGACGGTTGTGATTAACTTCATCCGGTTCTCAAGAGGGTGAACCGCCCCGGGTGCACGTACAGTAAGTACCCTCACTATTTTCCAGATAGTTACCGGAGCTGTAGGCACACTCATTTCACGTTGCGCATTGTACAGCTAACGGTTGCCACCGCTAAACCGTCGACCCTAAAGTAAAGCTGGTCGGACACAGTGGGCATGAAAGCAAGTGAGTATGGCTTCGGAAAGGTTCGTTGGGGGTATCGTGTGGTTTTGTATGTGTGTGTGTATGTCCTAGCCAGTTTCGGCTCAGTGACTGCTATTGTTTATCAACGGTAGCTCTAATTCTAAACAATAGCGTGTGGTTTTAGCGTTATGGTAAGAGGACTGGCCGGCTAAACTCAGCGATACCAAGTGCGTTGGACGTTAGCGCATAAGCGAGAGAGAACGTCACCCGAGGATATTATTCTCATGCACTCCAATTGCAACGGTTGTGGGTAGACGTGATACTTGTCACCAGGAGCAGGATTTGTTCGTCCCGAACTTAGTATCATGAAAAAATGTATGTAGTGTAGACGAATGAATACTTACACAATAGCGTAAAGAATTCCAACAGTGCATTTTAAAATGAGCTCCATTCTCTTATCAGTAGGTTCTCTTCTCGCCTGAAGGAAGGTCTCAATGGCGACGAGGATCATTATGTTGGTATGAACGCAATGGTTGAACCACCATGGGACCACGTCGTCGTAGACGCGAGGGAAGACGAGCTCGCGGTCGATCGAGTAAAGGCTCCAGAACATTCCGAATACGAACTGTGGAAAGGAAGAAGAACAATTTGAAATATTATTACAATTCTAGATTACACAACGATGATGGCAATAACATTATAAATTAAAACAGCTCTAGGCATATCTGTTACATTAATACAATGCCGAAGCGTGCAGCACGCTCCTTCCGCCATAAGATGGTACTCACACAAGAATAAGGTACGACGAGTCCATTGTAAATGACGTCACGCCAGTACCGCAACTTGACTCCGAGTGAAGTGTGTTGTTTATCTGCCCACTGCAGTATATCGTGGCCCACTGCCAGGAATAGGAACACTGTTTGAAATGCCTGAAACAGATAACGAAATAGGTTAAGTGACGTATAATTAAAAGTACAGGTCTACATGTGACCTATCGAGTATATAACCAGAAATAGAGACGAAATAAGGGCCATCCATCCCTGGTAACTCATCAGGTAAATGAGTCTTATATCACTTTTAAATATCAACTATCGTTTGCGCTGAAATCACGTTAGAAAGCTATCCGTATATTCCAAAAATATTCTGTATTTGTTGTAATAAAGATAATATCTCTAACAATGGGCAAAACATCTAATTACAAAACAAACGGAATCACATTTCATCGGTATAAATATTAAATTTATAATTTTTCAATGCTCGTCCATTGTTGCAAAGCTCAAGCTAAACTGGTCGATGTGAAGTGAAACAATTGACGACATCCGTCATTTGTTTCGATTCGGGCTAGCCAATCGGAGCGCAGTTGTCATGGTAATGATATGACAGAATAGTTTTCAAACAAATTAAATGACTTTTCGTCTCTATTTCTTGTTATATACTCTATGGACCCAAGGGTGTCTTGAGAAAGAGGTTAAAGCTAAGAAATGAAAGAAATTCTTACACCAGCGTCAGTACATTTATGAATATTCAATTTATGTTAAAAGAATAGTATGTTTTTTATGATTAATATTGGTAAACATAACATTAATAAGAGGAATAAAAATAAACTGACTGTTTTCGACAGTCGTCCTTCCAAAATTACATTATCGCCCTATGGATTTTCTACGTCAATCAAGATTAAGCAAAAAGTTTTTATGCTCGAAAAATCAGAATTTATATATGTTTTTTTTTGTATGTATGTTACGCAATAACTCCGGTATTTGTGAACCGATTTTCATGATTCTTTTTTTGTTGGAAAGGGGGTACTTCCATAGTGGTCCCATTTCATTTTGAAGAAAAGCATCCACCTCGAAGAATGACTGTTCACGCATGAAGATTCATTTTTATAAATAGCGCCTAAATTTTACTTAAAGAGCAATTATTTTAATGGTTGGTTTTGCTGTTCTCCAATTCGAGGCGTTTATCTCTCTTAATATACTTTGAGTAGTGACAATCGATTTTTATTATCTCCTGTGCCAAGTCCCGTATAGTGGCGAACTAGGGGATATTTCAATAAAACTTAGCAAATAGATGTAATTCCACGTACTATTGAGGTCGGTTTTTTTAGTACTCTGTACTGAGATTACTATGTGAATTCAAATTCTGCAATATTTTTAGAATTAATTTATTTTATATCTTATACATTGTGGTTGCATTTTTGTAACATTTTGGTTCGAGCATTATCGTGTATTGTCTATGGAAGAATTCCGCCCGAAGTACCCGCCGTTTGCAAATCCGCCATTGTTGTCTTGTGAAGCAATTATTCATACAACAAAAAACATATCGTTGTATCTATTTCCTAGCAAATGTGATGAACAACAATGTATATAATAGGACGGGTGGTTTTTTTAAATTAATTTTTTAATTAATTTTTTTTTTAATTAATTTTTTTAAATTACAAATATCTCAAAAACTCTAATTAGTAATCTTTTTACAACGTGTAAGGGTTAATAAGTTCCGATTAGTTTCTAAAAATGTTATTAACATCCCAAAACACAGAACGACTGCTTTTCGCGGCGGTTTCAGGGTTTCGCGCCAGTAAGTGCTGGAATGATATTCCTCCTCCATTGCGTGATATCAATAATAAAAAACGATTTAAGCGTGAATACAAAAAACATCTTTTGTCTGAGCAGATGTGTCTCGCTACATAGATATTTCCCTAATCAATGCGTTTGATACCTGTATACCCTTAGAATAATAACGCATAGAAACCTAGTCCGCACACGCTAAGTGAGGCAAATTGAACGCTCCCAATGGGCCTACACGAGCGGGCGGGCCTTCAGTGCTCAAGGTCAACTTGCACCGCGAACAGATCAAGAATTTTAGCTAAAAATGACGAAATGTGCGGCAAATGAGTGTAAAAATACGTCAGACAAACATAAAATAGATACTAACATCACATTCACCACAAGGAAGTAACGCGATAGATATAGTATATAGACATAGTAAGATATAGTGTATAGACAATGTACGTCACACTGCGGGCCCGCCGTTTCCGATGACGACATGAAACGGTGGGGTTGAGCGGGCTTGTATCGCACGTGTACGTGAGACAAACAAACGTTGTTTTATTGAGCTATTAAGTACGCTGGAGGCCACAATGATGAAAGCTAATCTTTAACCGACTTAAAAAAGGAGGAGGTTCTCAATTCGTCTGAATTTTGTTTTGTGTGTGTATCTTACGCGGTAACTCCGACATTTGTTAATTGATTTTCATAATTCTTTTTTGTTGGAAAGGGTACCCTCTGTAAAATTATTTAAGTATTTTATAAATATAAGAGAACACACCATACTACATTATAGAAATATATACGTAATTTATTTTAGTTTAAACGCGACACACACGTCCGGTACTCACTCGGTTTTAGGGTCCACTGAAAATCAGCGTCACAGCCTTGTCCCGGCGGTGACATTAGCTGAGTGGATCCTATTACATACGCCACAGCCGCACACATAACATCTACTTCGTACAGCAATAGTGTTGACCAGTTTTATGATCGAATAATTATTTATTGCCAAGATTTTATTTTTAATTAATTTTATTTAGTTTTCTTTTTTTTGTTATTCATTTTCTGTTTGTTTTAATTTAGTTTGTTTTAAGTTTAATTTAGTTCTGTTTTATTTTAATTTTTTTTTACTTTTAATTTTTACTGTTTATTATTGTGTTGTGGTGTTTTGTAATAAATGTATTCTATATTCTATATTCTATATTCTAATGATTCCATTCAAATTTGAACAAAATATTCCACCTCTAAGGGTGGCAAATTAGGAGATGGATCCGGTTTATTAGAATTCACCCACTTTCTGTTTACCAATTTCAATAAAACTTAGCAAACAGATGTAATTCCACAAACTTTTGAGGTAAGTTTTTCGTCGACCCGGTGGGACAAGAATCCGCGTCCATGCTGCACCTCAACGTTGCTCTAATTACCTGAACCACGGGTCCAGTTACCGAGTCGTCGAAATTCTCATACGTGTTTTTGTTACAAAGACTGTACTAACTTTCGGCATTCGTCGCCACTAGTGACATCTAGTGAGAGTTTTTTGAACAACCTTCTCATCGCAACCGGTACCTTTACAGGTGCCACAATTGACGCAGATGACGCCTTTTGATAAATTACTGTGTTCTGTCACACCTAATAATAAGTAACTAAAAAAAATCCGACAGAAACTGCAACTAGCAAACAGTTATAAATACCACACACAGTCTTCAATATACTATATTATGTAAGTAGCTCGATTATGACTGACATTTAGGTAAAGTTCTCCCGGAAGGAACGGATATCGTTTAAAATAATTTACAGGAATAGTGGCTCCGCATCATTTGGGACAGAGGCTGTTCGCTCAAGTATCGGAGATAGGTACATGACTCTCAAATAAAAGTAGTCAAGGATCTTGGTCAGGTTCTACCAGAACCGAAAGTGTTCTGATATGACGAATCTAAGATGGCCGCCATTCAAAATTGACTATTATGAATCTTCGCAGCTGTCAATGATATACGACTGGTTTGTACTGAGATATTTAAGGATACAACTTGACGCGGTCGTACCAAGTACATGTAACTAAACTGGAGCAGTCAATATCCCTGCTCTCTTCCATCCAAACTCAACCAAAGAAGATTTTCTACTGAAATATGAAATCTAACTACCAACCTGTCACACGAGTCTCAAAGAAAGCCCTCGCGGGCTACTACGCGCGCCATCTAGTACTTATTATAAAACTGAATTTAAACAAAGGCAAAAAAAATAAATTTAAATTTAATAAGAATAATTAAAATCTAGGCATGACTGAATGTGTGTGTGTGTGTGTGTGTGTGTGTGTGTGTGTGTGTGTGTGTCCGTCCGCGCGCGTAAGTACGTGTACTTGTGTGGGTGTCTTACTATCTGTGCAATGACATGTACTGATTGATAACAGCAATAAATTATTTATGTGGATAAAAATATAATCGAGTCGACGAAATTTTTCTGTGTTCAAACTTTGTATTCGCAATCATAAAAAAACCAAAGGAGTTATTTTACAAAAAAAATCTCAAGAAATCAGTAATTGTTGTAATTATCTTAAACGACTTCCACTAGAACAGTGTATAACCCTCACGTCTTGACTATTTATACAGTTACTTCGTAAAACAATAACACTGCGATATGAATATTCATTTTTAACGCCTGAAGACATTTGACCGGGTGTGCAGTCAAGCTATACAACACCGTTCTTACAAAAAGCGGCATAATGTTGAATTCAAATCTCAAGTCGTGCTGTTGACTGTACCTCTATCTCAGTAAAGGAGGTCACAAGTATATACTTCTCATGCTTTCGCCAAAACAGCAATTAAAATATTTGCGTCCAAAATTCTTTTTCGGTTTTCTACATACTAATATTACCCGCCTACAACACCTTCCCAAGTTATACTGACCGATTTTTATAAGAAGAATGATGTCACATCTTGAAAATGTCAGTCATGTCCTTATTCATAAATTCATCTCGAATGCAGAATCGACATTAACATCCTAGGTTTTGTTTATGATATTAAGCGACACGATGCGCCTGTCCATGTTGCAATGTCACTCAGAGCTTTAAATCACAAATGTCACCCTGAGACATAAGTTGACATGCCCCATACGCCTATAATTTCACAAGCACTCTTACTCTTCAAAAACCGGAACGCAGTAATGCTCATATTATAGCACTTCCCTGGACGAATACTTTCACAAGGACCTCTACTGCTACTAATTAATCAATAATGAAGCTTTTAAAGAGAATGAAGCTCTTAATTAGGAATTTACTTATTTTTTATTTTATTTATTTATTTAAGCATTTAAAATCAATGTTAAGTTCATATTTAATATGTTAAATAACAAATAAAACGACCATAGGACTTAATGTGAGATTCTGAGAATACCAAAAACTTTTTTGCAAGCGACATTAGTTACGTCTTTTCGACATTTCTCTTTGGCTTAAGAATCGACACCCAACCAGAAAAAAGCATGAATAATTTTTTTTACGCAGTGTCATTTTTTTTAATGAAAAAGAAACATTCCCCTTTTTAAATCGATTACAAAATACTTAGACTATGGAAATCATTTTTGTTCATCCTCTAAGGAAAATATCTGTTGTAAACACAATTTATCTACAATTAAAAGGGCTGTCAAAACGTGTTCCTGTCACATGTAGGAAACAGTATAGAGGTCACACGTGACATTGTCTTGATAAGGTTTATAATTGGGTTGTGGGCCCTATTACAATAGGACTCCGTTACAGCTCGTATGCTGACTTGGTATGTAAGCCATTGCCCTTAGAGGGCAGAGTTAATAAGGCAGGAGTTATTTCGTAATTTATTTTTATTTTTTTATTTATTTTCTTATATTCAGGTTACAAAAGACCCATAAATACATACCTTATAGACGTAATAATATGATAACTATTTATTTATTTACACGTATGGACCGCGACGCGTGACGCAACGTGGGTGTCCGGTAGCCGTCCTTGGAAACGCCGGAACATGACACCCTTCGGCCAAAAGCTCTCCTTCATGAAGGTCAACAGATGTTGAGTTGGTACTCTCACCACAAATGAATTAAAATTCACATTGTGACGGGACTCCAACTGCTCGACCCTGATGGCAGCATTGACTTTCACCCGTATCTACTCCACAATATCCGCAGACTTTGTGGAGTAATGAAGTCGTGACACGTATAGCAACGTCGTCGGTACCGCTGGACGCAACAGATGGTTGGGGCCAGTCGGGGCGATGCCACTAAGGTCACGCCTGGTGTGCTTCCATTTCTGCTGTACCATCTCAGTCCCTATCTATTGACCCGAGAGATAGGGTTTTCCCGGACTTGGGTATGGACTCGCCGGGGTTTGTGGTTAGGTGCAGGAACAAACACGTTCGTTTGCCCCGGTAGGGTGTGACCGGGGCGTTCGTCCCGCGCGCAGTTAGCGCAAATTAGTAGCGGTCTAGTTTAGGGCCTGAGGCGAGGAGACGCGGGACACGTGAGTTGCCCTATATGTAGGTGGCTATGTCCGGACATTCTCGCAGGACACTGCCTGCATCGCCGGCACTAGCCCGGAGAGCTAGTAGAGGATGAGCTAGCATCTTCCGGTCCCTCCGGCCTCGTAGGAAATTGGGAACTGGAGAGACGCCGTTCATTCTGCGTCGGGAAGTGAGCGTGTCTTACGCTCCGCCACCAATGAGGAGATTTGGTAGTCGGCTTAGAGTGGCAACAGTCGTGCGGAGCGCGACTGGAAGCAAGCGTGACGGGAAGTGAGCGTGCTTACAGCTCCGGTACCTTACTGGAAAATAGGGAGGGTGCTGTACGTGCACCCGGGGCGGCTCACCCGAGGCAACCGCCTTACAGAGAACCAGATAAAGTACGTGCAAACGTGCTGATCCGGGGTTAGGACCTGACTTAGATAGTCCCGTGCGAGCTCGCTTACAAACAAAACTTACGTAGAATGACATGGGACTGTGCCATCTCAGTGTGAGCGTGCCGGCGGCTCCGCCATCAAACCGGAAATTTAACAATAATAATAACGCACACACTCAGCACTAGGGAAACCCTGTGTCGCGGGTGCCATGGTCACGCATATAGACAAACACAAACTACACCCAAACTCACGAGAGAAATAAATGTGGGCCCTACAAATATTTCTCCCGACCCGGGAGTCGAACCTGGGATCTCTGCGTGGCAGGCAGGCATGGTAATGAACTCCCCATCGAGGTTTTCCATCAAGCTGGCTTGTTTGCTGCCTACACGTACTAATATTATTTAAAAAAAGGACTTGACTGATAAAATAATAGTGCCCGTTCCGTGTAAACAAGAGGTTGATAGGGTGGGGCACTATAGTCAAAACTTAGTAGATTAGATATGGGACTGACCCACTACGGCTCTTTATTTGTTACGTGCTAGTTAATTGCCGTTAAATTGACCTCTGTCCTTTTTATTTAGTTAAATGTAATAAGCATTCTTAATCAATAAACAAAGCAATTACAGAACAATTTCATACTATTTTTCTAAGAAAGAACCCGTTTTCGTTGATGTTGCTGGTAATTAACCATGCTTTCTTTTGAATTTATATTCTTTTTACTTTCACTATGTGGCAAAAATTTGTGAATTTTTAATCTGTCCAATTTCGAAAATTTACTTTCTCCCATTTTTTAACGACATATTAACCATTTTTTTTTTATTGAATACCATAATTAATTACTACTACAGATTTATTTTCTATATATTTTGGATTTGAATTCTGTACAAAGAAAAGTTAAAGGAGGCTGATATGATGACTGTGACATCACAATTTTACTCAAATATTTTGTATGCCCGTAAAAATATCGATACCTCACACGTAAATTGTTGTAAGTCAAAATACCGTTTTCACTTCTCATACTCTTAAAGTTCGTATTATCATATATAATATATATAAGTGTCGTATTATGCTGGGTGTTGGCTGCATAAAATAGGATTTTATGCTCTAGTGCATAAAATAAAAAACCATCACATTAAATATGTCTAATTGTTGTAATTTTACACTCAATTTTAATTAAATAATCGTTTATCTGTAATGTAAAAGAAGTGTACAGCAGAGTTTTATGAACTTGTTGTACAATCTACTATTTTATGAACCGGCTTCAAAAAAAGGAGTTTTTTTTGTATGTACATATGTTACGCGATAACTCCGGTATTTGTAAACCGATTTTCATGATTCTTCTTTTGTTGAAAAGGGGGTACTTCCATAGTGGTCCCATTTCATTTTGAAGAAAATCATCCACCTCTAGGGGTGACTGATCACGTATGAACATTCATTTTTATAAATAGCGCCAAAATTTTACTTATGGAGCAATTATTTTAGTGGTTGGTTTTGTTATTCTCCAATTTAAGGCGTTTTTCTCTCTCAATATACTTTGAGTAGTGAGAACCGGTTTTTATTATCTCCTGTGTCAAGTCCTGTATAGTGGCGAACTAGGGGATATTCCAATAAAACTTGGCAAATAGATGTAATTCCACGTACATTTGAGGTTGGTTTTTTTAGTACTCTGTACTGAGATTATTTGCGTTTTAACCTAAACATATATTATTATACACATAGAAAAGAGTATATTTAAGTCATTGACCTTAAGTAAAAAAGCAAAAAATGCTATTTTGACTTAAAACACCTTATGTGACGTATCGATGTACGTAATTTCATTATGAAAGAAGATGCACACAATATTAACCAACTGAATCTATAGTGATGGTACCGCGATTATGGGGAACCATATATGTTTTTAGATTAAGAGTCGAATTCAATTTTTTCCCGCATTAATACGGTTTATTTTGCTTGGATCGAAAATGTATATCGTATAGGGGAACGTGGGGTATTGGGAGCCCGCGGGTAATGAGAGCGGTGTTAAACTGGACGTTCGCAATGCTCGTATTTGTGCAAACGGCACTCCTAAGTCTTCGTTAACGTTCGCCAAGGTTCGAATCCTGTGGGTGACCCCGTAGAACCCTGCATTTAGTCGTATGAGATGGTTGTGTGTTTTTCGCTCCGCGCTTATAAAATTTGCCAAATTTCATAATTCCAGGTAAGCATTAAAATGCATAGACTTTATATTATTTACTTTTTATTACTATTTACTATTATTATGACTTTTTATTATTATTTATATATTTACAGTAGCTATGTCACCATATCTATCAAATTTTAGATGTTTTGCTTGAAATCACAATAAAAATAGAAATGTTTTTACTGTTTTATTTCTTTTTCAATTCGATGTTACGCGGGTAATGAGAGCTATTTGGCTCTCTTTATCTCATTGCAATATTCACTGGATAATCCTTTAACACTGGCTTGTTTATTCTCATTACTTTTTAACTTATATATTTTATTAGTTTAATTTTTTTTCAGACTGATTATATATAATGGCTCTTATTTGACATACGGGATTCTTACCGGCTCCCATTTCCCGAACTGTGGGGTAATGGTAGCGAATGACATGTTTTAGGTTTTTCTTCTTAACCAAATATTATATTTTAATTTCACATTTTTTCTGTGATTATCTAGTACCCCGATATGTGAAGCGTACGTTCATAACTAACAAAAATTTAAATTGCATAAATTATGACATTTATTATCAATTTTCCTTAGTAGGCTCCCATTCCCCCACGCTCCCCTACTATACGTGTTCTGTTCACTTCAGTTGATATTAAAAACAAATAATTGGTATATGTAAAGTAGCTATTTAATAAAACGGTTTTCTTGTAAAATTTCGAGTTAAGTTTTATTTCTATCTATTCGTGAAAATTTTTAGAAATCGTGTTTTGACACCGTAATCAGCGTATGTCCTCCTTTTTTTTTGTATGTATGTTATGCGATAACTATGGCCTACTATATATAACTCCGTAACATTTGTGAACCGATTTTAATGATTCTTTTTTGTTGGAAAACGGGTACCTCAGCGGTGGTCCCGATTAAATTTGAATAGAATAGAATAGAAAACGTTTATTTGCCAGAATACAGTAATTACAAAGGTCTTAAGTAAAATTAGGTACATTGTATTCAACCTGCAAGCAGATGTGCAAATATTAATGGGATTCAATGTTTCTTTAGTCTCTATAGTTTCTAATTAATGTAATGAATTTGTAAATTCTAAGTATTCTTTATTACTATAGAAGCAATGTGTCAAAAGCCATTTTGTCAATTTTAATTTAAAAGTATGTCCTTGTAACAATTTAATTTCGTTTGGTAATTTGTTGTAAATAATTATACACATGTTAAAGCAGTTATTCTTATAAATTACTTTATGACAACGAGGTTGGTATAAGAGATTCATAATTTTTGCTCTAGTTTGCCTTTGACTGACTGCACCGCGTGTTTTAAAATATTGAGGATGAGAGTTGACAAATACGCAGATATCCCTAATGTACATGCATGGCAAAGGTAATATGTTCAGCCTTTTAAACAGCGGTTTGCAACTGTCATCGAACCACGCACCGCATATTGCTCGAATACACTTCTTCTGGACTTTAAACGCTCTTTCTAAGATTTAAGAACAAAACATTCCACATCTAAGGCTGGCAAACTAGGGGTTGAATGACTTTTGTGGTCGGTTTTTTTAGTACTCTGTACTGAAATTGATTTAACACTTTCACTTTTATGCGGAATCAACCAAAGCCTAAGGTATGTCATCTTCATTAAGAACTTCGACGATAAATATCGCATGATTGAGAGGTTATCAAACCCAGACCAATTAACTAGTACACCACTAACACAATAAATAACTGACATAAGATATTAGATATAGCATTTTAGAAACACATTATTAATAAACTTTTAATCAGAAAAACTAAATTCGATGGTAATTTTTATTATTTAAACATTTAGCCACATCTTCAGGTCGTCAACCCCATAAAGCGTGAAAAATAAGGCATTTAACAAGTCACAAATAATAATTATCCGTTAATTGATTTTCAAATGATTTTTTGACTTTG
>NW_020653348.1:126463-137183 GCF_003589595.1 Hyposmocoma kahamanoa
AATAATAATTATCCGTTAATTGATTTTCAAATGATTTTTTGACTTTGTTAGGCTTAACCAAATAAGGAGATAAACTAGCGATTTTAAAATACATACATTAGGTAGGTAAAAACTTTGTAACAATCGGTTACCGGAAAGTGCGCGAAACCGGATCCATCCCCTAAGTTTGCCACAGAATATTTTTCAAATTTAAGTGGGAACAACACTTAGGTACACACAAAGATACACAACTTCGAGAAGGAGGAACCAGTGCGTTCTACCAGTTATGTCCTTCGCAGCCGAGACGTGGACATAGACATAGGACATAGTACTCGAATATTAAATAATATTGCATTGTGCGTTCCCGAAGTCAATTAGGTTATTCTGGAGTTCCTCCGACTGGACGTCCTTAATACGCGTCCCATTCCACATCCTCCACGCGTCTTAGCAACCGAATTAATATGTCGCACAAGAAACTACATTACTATTGTAACTCAAAATAATGCTCCTTCATCTGGGCACGTCGGGCTTGAATTCCAAATCCAAATACCTCATTTGGGTCTTTTTTTAAATACGTGAAAGCGGGTACTCACAAAATTCCAGCCAGTCAAGTAGGCAATACGAAATGTATACAAGGTTCGAAGCTTGTCTTCACCACTATTTTTTAAAGCATTCTCTAAACCACAAGAGTAAGAACCCACATAAGCGTGATGGTATATAAAGAAGGTATGCAACACTGTTCTCCAGTACAACTTTGCATCACTACGATCGAATAACTTTTCATTTTCTGTTATTAAAAAGCACAAAATGTTATAAAATATGTTATTTTCTTTAAAAATAATGTCCATTTTTTTTATAAAATTTAATTTAAAATCTTAACAATACACTTAATTTTTTATAATAATTGTTATGTTTTTTGTAAAATTAAGATTGTTATAGTTTTAAAAGTTATAAATAACCCCAATAATTAAACACCCAATGGTTAGGGCGATATTAATAATTTTTATGTAATGAGACGGTAGATTGCAATATTTTAAAACTGTATAGGGTTGCCATTTTCCATTTTCTGTTACCCGAATTTATGTGTTTATTTTAATACATCACATATGAAACTAAATACTGTCGTAACCATAGGAAAGCGCACGGATTTTAATCCGGTACTGTGTCAAAGCCGAATTTAAATCGGGTTAAAACCCAATAATGCCTGCAATTGAGGGTAAAAACAATTTACAACAAAATATTTATTGTATATCGAGTTTCTGTGTATTACAAAATGTTTACTGCTTTCTTATTTGGACGATTCAATTTGCCTTTCTGTTGAATCAATTCGTTTGAAGACCGCATTGAAATAAATCGATACAAAAAATCATTAGATCGAATGCACTTGAATCGATCTTCGTGAGAATCCACGGAATTGCAAGATGGGTATTGTATGGAGATCATAGATGCCTCTCTTTCATCTAAAAAAGATTTTTCGAAATTAGTAGTAAGTATGGAATTATACAAATTCCGTACGCACTGTTTGCGCTCACGATTTTGGGCAGAAATAGACTAAATTTTGATTGGGTTTTAACCCACTACTGCCCATGAGAGGCAGAGGTCCCGAGTTCGATTCCCGGCCCGGGAAAAATATTTCGATGTAGTCGCGAGTTTCGCGAACACGCGTTTGCATTCCCGCTCAAAGTCCCTGTGTGTAACTCTTAGACCAAATTTGAGTTACTATACTACCGAATTTAGTTTTTCTGGTTAAAAACTTATTTATGTTGTTTCATTATTACTTTACAGAGTAAATGTTAAATTTCCACAAATATTTTCCGATTCAATCAACCATGCTTAAAATAAATTTTGTACATTTTGACAATGCAAAAGATTGGTGCAAGTTGTCTTATTACAGGTCATGATGTGTTTACGAAAGAAAGCATTTATGCACTGAGGCAATATTGTCATAATCACTGATTATAAGTTAGTAATAGTATGTGTCTAAGGGCTATTATAGGGCTTAGGGCTTTAAACATTTAGGCAATTGCATCGTAAAACGATTAATGTCTTCATTAATGCGAGCTATCGGTTTTGAAAAACTTTAATGGCCGCCATTTCCAAAAGTAAAAAACAAATTTCAAAATGGCGTATAGGAGCTTGGCCAAAAGACTAAAATCTGAATTTAAATACCTGAGGCACTGGGTCACCGACTACAAGACGTTTTGGAGTTAGAAAGGGAGCGTAGGGCGCTGGCAGTAGTGGTATAGCAACGATGTAAATATTGTCCTATTCAAGGCATATCTTTTTATACTTGCAGCCTTTGGGTCAACTACACATTAAAATCTCTTCAGCTGCCATTATTTTGCACTGCAGCGGGGATGTTCGCCATTGCGATTGAACTTCTTACCTGACTGTTTTAACTGACACCAGATTGCGCCACACATCGCGGACAAGTGCAATTCGTGTAGATTAGTTAGAAATAGTACGTAGTAGTAGTACTATTATATTGTATGTATGTTAACCCTTAAGGTATATATTGTGTGGGTCATGTGACCTGGACTAAATAAATAAGTAAATAAAAAATAACTAAGGTAAGCTAAAGACGGCTTTGCAACCATTATGCGAAAAAGAACGGTTTCTATGGTGCATGGAGTCCCCGGCAGCGGCAATAGCCTCCTGAGTATAATTGCAAACAGGATTGTTTTCATGAACACTGATCCCGGTTGCATATTAGTTTAGAAAAAAAATGTATTTGTAGTATTAGCTTTATTTTGCTTTGTTACCAACCCCTATGGATGAATATTCCGAAATAAAGATATATTTGAATTTGAAATCCTTAATATTTTTCCCTAAACTAACAATTACCATCTCCCAAAATTTCGGGTAAACTAAATAAATATCATTCTCGTTATGAATTGTGATATAGATGAGTTACATAAACAATCTTTGAAGAGATAGATAACATTGAACATTGATTTCGAATTGAAAAAATAAAATGTACGTTATACAGAGAGAAACAAAAAGCTTTAACTATTATTTAGTTTTTGCAATTTTAGTTATTATTATACTCTGTAGTATTAGATTCCACTACTGGCCACGGGTTTCGTCTAAAATAAGGTTTAAGCCATATAATAATATTCATCTAATTTCAAATAAACTTTTGCGAGTTGTTGTGCCAACACCTGCAAAAGTTTTTGAGTTATAATATTCTCTAAGAAGAGAGTTAATCTACCATTCTGACGTTACTCATACAATATCGTCGTTGCAAATTTAATATCTCCTATGTGTTAAAAGTAAAAAAACTTTCCTAGTATTTTTAGAGTATTTTTGTTCTATTTGTTACTTGGATAAATAATGATATTTGAATGTATAGCAAAAATGTTCTGTATCTTTGATAATGCTTTCCAAATATTTACAAAACCTCTTGTCGACCAAAATGACACATAAGAGGTTTTAATATTGCAATGACGATATGTTATGTTCATAGTAATTGCGTCAAGTACATTGCCGGGGTACACATTATGATTTTATAGAACAGAATGAACATTTCGGAAAGTAAATAAGATTTCAAACAATATTGAAAAGGAAAACAAATTTTTTAATACAGTTGCTCAAAACGTGGTATTTATCGTACTACAAATCGTGCCGAAAGTGGGAATTTTCGCACTAGTGCTTTTTACTTTTCCATTTTTTTTTTAAATTTACTGTTGTTTCAAATCTTCAGCACAGAACTAAAGAAGTTGTATATTTATGTGCTTTGTGACGTAAGTCATTCGTCATTAAAACTTATATTTATTTACAAATGATAATGAACGTATCGAGTGGAGGTCCACAGTCTCTGCCTACCCCTGAATGGGTGACAGGCGAGATTTTTATGTATATATTAGTTCTATGTATTACAGATAAATTTTAATTGTATCTCACTACCGTGCACGGGTTCCTAAAGAAGTTTAAACAAAAGTAACCGGACTTCATAATAAGAAAAGTGGTTACAGACCGATGTTACAGAAAATAAACAAAAACAGCGCGTTAGAACTAGATTTCCATAGTCTTTTAAATAATGGTTGCAGTGGTTGTATTTCATTATTTTAATTTACAAGCAGAAAATGAGTTTTTTTTAAATACTGTTTTATTTTACTTTCAATGTAGTTTTTTCGCAAATGTATTAAAAAACGTCGTTTGATGCACGTGCGGATTTGTCATTTTCACTTGTCTCGAGTCTCGTGAATAATGACTAACTTTCCGCACTTGTATCAAAACTAACTATATTTGTTATTAAACAAATATAAAATATATTTATAAGTGAAATTCTAAGGTATTTGTTGCAAATTAGACCCTAAATGTAATACAAAAATTATTTTTAACCGACTTCAAATAAAGGACGAGGTTCTCAATTTGACAGTGTTTTTTTGTATATTTGTGAACCGATATTAATGATTCTTTTTTCTGTTGAAAAGAGGAGTGTCTCAGTAGTGGTCTATTTAAATTTGAAGAAAATATCCCACCTCTAAGGGTAGCAAACTAGGGGATGAATGATTTTGGTAGTCAGTTTTTTTAGTACTCAGTACAGAGAGCATAAGGTTACAATTAATATAAGATGAAAATTAATTGTACAAAGCAAATAATATAGATTAAAAAAAGTAAAACGTAGAACAGATAATTGATGACTTTACTGGATACAATGTTCGTATCTGCATTGTAATCTATGACCGGAATGCGTGCGTCATTATCACACTCCCTACAGATATAATTTTCTATCTCTAACAAGTTATAAATTGTTATTTATTAAAAAAAAAACATTTAAAATTTTGTAAAAATGTAAATATTTTTGCTAACCTACGAGTGATATATGATTCTTTGGATTTTATTTCCTTTAATATGGTAATTATTGCATTTTCTAATAACTCACGATGGTATTATGAAGATTGAATAGAATTACTCACTTTCTCAAACGTCACTTTCGTGTTTTTGCTCGACGCAGACTTATTACAAGGCAGACTTATTGCATAATTTAGATAATTTTAAATTTGCAAAACCAGCTGGTAAGAAAATGTAAACGGTCATCTTTTCTAATGATTGATCCTTTTTTTCTGAGACATAAAATAAATTAAACAGTGATTTATATTTTAATTTGCTCTGTGCTAATGTTTGATTTGTATAAATTAACTTTGATAGTTTCATGTGAAAAATCTAAAACTATGTTCGGAAACTATGTATGGTCTGCTTTTTCATATAATGTACTAACCTAACCTACTAAATGGAAGGCGCAACCAAATTTTCACTTAGTTGATAAAAGAGGATCTATAGTTATTTGTTATGCAAGGCTGCGAAATTGTTGTTTGACGCGAGTGTTTGTTTTGAAACCTGAACAAGCGAAGGATAATGATTGCACCACTTCGCTTGCTCAGGTATCAAGGCACGAGACGCAAAACAACTGCCGAACGAAACACACATTTTTCACCTCAATATAGAAAGAAAAACAATTAAACTATAAAACATCAGTTTTTTTTCTATTCAAAGAAAAAGTTAGCCTTCGGATGCGTTCTGAGTTTACACCGCATAAATTTTTCTTCCTGCTTGTACTTTTATTTTTTATTGAAATTATTTTAGTTCTTCGACAAATTAAAATAATTGAATAAACACAATTAAAATCGTATACAGAGCGTCATTCACGCTTTAGTCTTCGTTTGTTCGACTGACAGCGAAGCAAGCAAAATTAGACAGTACTGCGATGACACTACAATTTAAATTCAACGTTTTAGCTTATTCATATTCCTTTACATGTCACTACGTTTAAATAGGTTGACTTGGGACATTTTTTTCGTAGTTTTTGTATTAGAACCGTCGTCCATTTATTTGTAAGTCAATGTCAACAATAACAAGAATAAAATGCACCAACGGATTTATATTACATGAATAGGTAATGTGTGACAAATCGCGTAGTTGAACGTATGATACCAAGTGAAGGAGCGAACAAGTTGCATTTCATTGCCGTGAACAGGTTCACGGCAATGAAATAGGAAACTTCCGGTCCACAAAATTTATTAAAGAAGTAAAGTTTAAAGAAAGGCCCTAAATGGGCCGAGAAACTGAATTACAGAAATAGATACATGAAGGGTGTAGACTTATAAATTATTACACATGATTAGCTTATTAACGGCTCTGACTGTTGTGGCGGTCGAGCTGGGAGTGACCGTGGTACGAAAACAAAATGAGAAAGTGAAGGAAGATGGAACAATTCAAATTTAAAATTTAAATACAAGTGTCGCATGACACACCTGTCCATAACAGTTGCAGTGCCAATCAGAGTTTTAAATCGCAAAGATCTGAGGGGCACTGCCACAGCGCCCGTCACCCTGATACATAAGTTGACAAGTCCCAAGCAGCCTTCTCCTTCAAAAACGGAATACAGTAATAGCCACATTACTACTTGGCGGCAGAAATAGGTAAGGTTAAAACTACTAAACTAGTTGTATGTACTGTCATTTGCGCGGTTGTGGCGTACGCAAAAGGACTTTATTCAACTTATGCCACAGCCATAACTGACTGTGGCGCCGGTTTTCAATGAGCTCTATGCTGAGATAATGCAAAAAAAACTGCTTAAATATTTGTGTATGTAAGTTTAATTGAAAATAGCAATTCCTAAAGATTCTTGCTCATTCTTCTCAGGAAAGTCAGTACAGTGAATGAGAATAGCCATTGACTTACAATTATATGGACGTCGGATCCGCGCTAAAAAGTGTCCGAACTTATAGGGCGTTAAAATCGTATACAGAGCGTCATTCACGCTTTAGTCTTTGTTTGTTTCTTCTGACAGCGAAGCAAGCAAAATTAGACAGTACTGCGATGACATTACAATTTAAATTCAACGTTTTAGCTTTTTCATATTCCTTTACATGTCACTACGTTTAAATAGGTTGACTTGGGACATTTTTTTCGTGGTTTTTGTATTAGACCCGTCGTCCATTTATTTGTAAGTCAATGGTAATAGCTTAAAAATGACGTTTTCAAATCTTAATGTATTTTACTTATGGAATAAATGATTCCTTAACTGTGACTTTAATCCATTGCCCATCTCTGTACGTATATAACGGGCTACTTACAATATACCAATTGTGGAAGTAACACGCGGAATATTTCGATACGCTCTCAAAGTTCTCCTTTGGATCATCAACACCTTTTACACTAAATACATTTACAACCGTGACACTACACACTGACACTATAATTGCGTAAATATAAAAAAATATGCGAAAAAATGACTTAAGACCAACATTGTTAGAACACGGTTCCTTGTTTTCACAAGTTGACAAAATTTTTGATAGCATTGCTGTTTTTGTTTATTTACAATTAATAGATTCAGGCGTTACTTTGTAGAAGTCCATGTTAACAAAAATGGAAGTTAATTTGTTAGTTGCTACTCCTCGAACCCAAAATATATTGGTTTTTTTTTTTATGCAGTTAATTTTCCCACCCTCTCTCCGCATAAAATTAATAAAATAAATAACACAATTAATTTTATGCGGAGGAAGGGTTTCCCACTTAAATAACTGCATGAAAAAGTATTCAACACAAGCAGCGCGGCTATTTTGCACGATTTAACTTTTACTGGGTTCGCGGTATAGCAAATTTATTAACTTGCATTTTTATTTGTTTATACATTTTTTAACCATTTTGACTATTTATTACAATTACCACAAACGTCCGTTCATGACAGAACTTTTACAGTAATTTAGTAATAGATTCTAATAACAAAAACAAATCGTGTTTAAACGACAACCTATGTCGGAAAACAAGGAAAAAATACGTTACTTATTCCATGACGATAAAAATAGACGTTGTGTTATGGTTCTTTACATCAAATAGTAAACTCAAATTTTACAATAACGCTATAATAGCTATAGTAGCGCTGTTCCTGTGGGTTTATTCTCGTCCTCCAACCGACATTCGTCCGAAACAATCGATATCAGAAGTTAACGTAAGGGACATTTTGTCGAAAATGATTTCCATTATCATTTAATTCCGTTGCCGTTCTATCGATTAGTATTATAAAAATTTAGGAATGCCCAATGGTTTAAAGTATAGATTGTCCCTTACATTAAAAAACATTAAAAAAAAGTTGTTAAGTTGTGCCTCACGTTACTTATATTTTATGTGTTAAACCGTCGAGCAAATAGAAAATTATACGTAATTTTATTTAAATAAATAAATAAATAAATAACACACACACTCAACATAGCCCCGCACTAGGGAAACCCTGTGTCGCGGGTGCCATGGACACACATATAGACAACCACAAATTACACCCAAACTCACGAGAGAAATAATTGTAGGCCATACAAATATTTCTCCCGGCCCGGGAATCGAACCTGGGACCTCTGCGTGGCAGTCCGGCATGGTAACCGTTTGGCCACAGAGGCAGTTAAATTTTGAAAGGATCCTTTGCAATAGAATTACGTATAATTTTCTGTTTCTCTTCCTACTGGCACTATGCTCGACGGTTTATACATTAAATGTTTGTAATGTAAGGCACAACTAAACATCTTTTTTTAATATAAGGGACACGCCATGTTTTAAACCACTGGGCACTCCTAAATCTTTCGTTTATAGCATGTAAGAAGAGGAAAACAGTGAGATATAGACAGATTTAAAAACGCATGATATGAATGAAGCTTCATACTTGACGTTGTCAGACGGAGAACGGGAATAGACGCCCAGTCCCGGTTGCATTACTATTTATTTAATCGACTTCAAAAAAGATGGACGTTCTAAATTCGATTATACGACGTTAAGTTAACTACGTTAAGTCACTTTATTCAATTTACATGGACATGGCAACACTGTAGAGTGGAGCTCAGTATAGGTAATCTGTGGAAATCGCAATGCTATTACAGTAGGAACTCAAAATTATGTGAAATTAGATATTATACTATTGCTGAACGTATGTTTCTTTTTAACTGACTTCAAAAAAGGAGGAGGTTCTCAATTCGTCTGTATGTTCTTTTTTTTTGTATGTATGTTACGTGATAACTCCGAACCGATTTTCATGATGCTTTTTTTGTTGGAAAGGGGGTACTTCCATAGTGATCCCATTTCATTTTGAAGAAAAGCATCCACCTCGAAGGGTGGCTGTTCACGCATGAAGATTCATTTTTATAAATAGCGCCTAACTTTAATTTAGGAGCAATTACTTTAATGGTTGATTTTGCTATTTCTCCAATTCAAGGCGCTTTTCTCTCAATATACTTTGAGTAGTGAGAACCGATTTTTATTATCTCCAGTGTCAAGTCCTGTATAGTGGCGAACTAGGGGATATTTCAATAAAACTTAGCAAATAGACGTAATTCCACTTACTTTTGAGGTCGGTTTTTTTAGTACTCTGTACTGAGATTATATTTTTAAATATTAAGAATTTAAAAATTGTTCAGATGTCTTATAAAGTTTAACCTGTATTTTTAAATTTTAATATAAATTTTAATAATCTTTCACCGGAAGTGATTAATCATCGATTCTGAAAAAAATACACTTTTTAAGTTAACGCACTATTGTGTTAACGGTGCAAGAATATAGAACGACTGTAATAAAATCTTGTCGTCTCTATTTGAAATTACATTAAATGCTACTTGTTCTTTTTGTGCATACTACAAAAATTTTAAAAAAATCGTAAATAACTTTTGATTTTATAATCGGAATTAATGTAAAACCTTGTTTAAAATATCATGTTTTGACTGCCTAGTTTATAAGTACAGAAACCTGCTAGTAAAATGGTCTCTCGAAAGGTTTTAACCGACTTCAAAAACGGACGAATTTCTCAATTCCACAATATGTTTCTTTTATTGTATGTTACGCGTTAACTCCGACATCTGTGAACCGATTTTGGTGATTCTTTTTTTGTTGGAAAGAGGGTATGTCATTAATGGTCCCATTTAAATTTCAAGAAAATATTCCACCTCTAAGGGTGGCAAACTAGGGGATGAATCCGATTTCGAGCGCTTACCGGTAACCGATTTCTGTACTATTATATACTAGTATATATATAAAACAAAGGTTTGTTTGAAAAAACAAATATACGCGATATAAATCCGGAAAACTAGTTTCATTTCCTATGTACAATACATACAATCGCGAAAACCTAAGAGCTCGATTTATGCTTAATTATGCAATTAGAAGATATTTTTATTACTTTATTAATTATCTGTAATTGAAAGTAGGTCATTTAAATCCTCTCTGGGAATGCCACATTAAGTAAAATTTTGGATATTTCCAGTTTTATTTTTAAAATGTTATTCATGCCGTCATTAGGTGATATACTTTCATATCAATTTAATTAATTTCATATCAATATTGACGGAATAATCGCTTGAGCAAACTTAACCATTACACCCTGTATACGGTGTTATTATTTATCAACGCACAATGTTTGAATGATTGAAATATAAGTATAAAGAACCCTTATTCGAAACAAATAAAATACAGTCGGCTGTATGTTATTTATGCAAATACCAATTACCTTTTAACATTGAACTCTGAGTGTAGGTTAATTTTAGCCTTATCTACAAAAATAATAGTCAGTTCCCCATTGTCTTACAATTATTTATTATAAATGTTGAAATGGCGTATGTATTTAAACTGTGATAATTTTAAATAAAATTATAGTTACTTTTTATGCAAGGCTGCAAAGTCGTTGTCTTAAGCCGGGTACTCACTAGCGAGCTGTAATACACACACACACACACACACACACACACACACACACACACAC
>NW_020653348.1:137193-141750 GCF_003589595.1 Hyposmocoma kahamanoa
CACACACACACACACACACACACACACACACACACACACACACGCACGCACAGACATACACACACAGACATACACACACAGACGCGCGCATACTCATAGCCTACTGAAACCCTGTATCGCGGGTGCCATGGACACACACATAGGTAGACAATCACAAATTACACCCAAACTCACGAGAGAAATAATTGTGTACGAAACAAGTATTTCTCCCGGCCCGGAAATCGACCCCGGGACCTCTGCGTGGCACTCCAGCATTGTAACTGTTCGTTCACGGAAGCAGTTAACTAAAGAAATTTCCAACGTTGTCAACGTATCAAAATTAGAATGATTTTTACATCAATTCCTTAGACGAGAAGTGCGATGGTACAAAATGACGGTGGCACCAATTCGAAATTATAGAAAAACGGACCCGTGCCCAGTGGTGATACCTATTAATTATTTAATAGCTGCCATAGCAATCATCTTTTATGCACACGAGCACAGGAAAAACTTAACTACTTTTTGTATCTAGACAAGGTCGTGTTCGTAATGGCGTGTAATTTTTAACCGACTTTAAAAAAGGAGGAGGTTCTCAATTCTTCTGTATGTTTTTTTTTGTATGTATGTTACGCGATAACTCCGCCATTTGTGAACCAACTTTGATGATTTTTTTTTGGAAAGAAGGTACCTCAGATGTGGTCTCATTTAAATTTCAAGAAAATATTCCACCTCTATGGGTGACAAACTAAGGGATGGATGAGTTTTGAGGTCGGTTTTTTTAACCGGACGTTAGGTTATGTTATTTCCATTTAATTCACGGACGCTTACACTGCGTCTTGAATACAATAAACGTAATATTAGATGTACCACTGCGGGTCATGTATCTTTAATATCTTACGAGTTTTATCATAGCACATTTAACACCGAGCGCTCTTACAATCCTCAGAATATGGAAAATTTCTCTCCCAACCTGTGTTTAAGTTGCCATAACCTACCATCAGGTCTTATTTGGCTTGACGTTTAGATCCTTATAGGTAACACTTTCGATTTTGCCAATCGCCAATCAATCATATTTTACATTCACTTCCAAAGTCATGACCAACTTAGCTCGTCCGACATGGTCATAAAAGCGATAGTAATAGTGGACCACACAACGTAGCAGTAGAGCAATAGGTATACTGTACTGCTACATATTTTGCAAGTTTACGCACACGCACACACACACACACACACACACTCGATTTAAAACAGGTAATTTGTAATTATTGCAACCGAGGTATTCCAGTGTTAAATCTTATTCTAAACGCAATTTTTCCTTAATATATTTATGAAACAAATACAATCAGTTTCCAAAATCAGTCCAGTTTCCACACTAACAATAGTTAAAACAGGTTTTGAACGAGCAAAAAAATTATATCAAGGCCACCCACGAGCATGAACCAATAACTCAAAACGACTGCTAACCGCGGTACAAGACAGTGTAATGTATATTTATATTACGTTAATAGTACGTACTGTATTTACGTACGTGACGTAAATAAACAACAAGGAATGGTAAAATAAAAAATCTATTTAAAAAAAAACAAACAATGCACAATAGAAATAATTACTTACATAATTCCAGTTCGTCGCATAATAATTCATATATATCTTTGTATCTCTAACTAATTCTGACTTCATTTGCTCCTCACTTATTCCATCAACAATTATGAAACCAATAACCATTATAATGCAATTATAAATAGCACCAACACTATGAAAAACGGTTTTTAAAAATAAATGAAAACGATATCTTTTTAAAACTATATCATACTTCAAAAGAATATTACGTAAGTAATATTGAAATTTAATTTTTGAAATCCACTCCATGTTAAACATTCTTGCAAATTTGATTAAATTCTTTGTCCAAACTTAATTTTCTATTTTGTGTCTGGTCTTGCTTAAGTGAAGTTTTTTAATTGACTGACAAAATGATTAAGTATATCGGTAGTATCGTTGTTTATATAACACCCGTGACAAAATTATCTAAACAATTTATGCAGGGGCGCTACAACCTGACATAATGACAAAAAATATCGTCCTAGCAATGAATTACATTCACGTAATAAAAAAAATGCAGACATCTCTTCATTGCTTAACACAGGTCTCCTAATGAGCGAGTTTAAGGAGGATGATACTACGGTGTTTCTAGACGACAGAAGGAGGAACGGTGAGAGTGGAACTTAAGGACCGGCGCAAGCAGGCAGTGGAGAAGATTATATTTTGATCACAGCGCACACCCACTAGACCGATAGATAGATAGATAAAAACTTTATTATATATAAACTAACACCATAATTATTATTATATTTAACCACTTAAAATAACAAATATATATATATATATATATATAATAAAAGAAACATATTAGTACACATAATATAACTAATAAAAGTAAATAGTTTTGGAAGTCACGACCGTGAAAAAGCGCTGGCTCAGCAGAAATGCCGCGGTTTCCCACGACGCTGGTATTCTGCCAGAACCGTGTTTAAAGAGACGCCGCTCATCATCTCAGATAGTCCTCTGGCTCTATCATTTAATTAAATAAAGATTATAGGTATATATATATGTTTTTATTTTATGAGAAAAACAATATGATAAACTGTGTGTGTTTGTGTGTCCGCGTTTGTGTGTGTGTGTGTGTGTGTGCGTGCATGAGTACGTGCGTACGTGCGTTTATATCAATATTTTATGTTACAAGATGTTGACGACCTTCATGGTGGAGTCCCCGGTGAACTTATCGGTGTAGGAAATCATCGTGAGGTTCACAACCCTCGGAAAATGTGAAGTCCCCAACTTGCATTGGGCCAGTGTGGTGGACTATGGCCTAAACCCCTCGCCTGAGGGTTGAAAGTCATAAAAAATATTGTATTGTTATAATTATTAATACAAAGATCGAACGCTCAGAAAAATTCCTTCGATCCGGCCGGATTCGAACCGACGTCTTCTTGCATACCGTGCCAGACGCTATACCAACTAAACCACGGAACGAAACAACGGACCTCACGAATTTTTCTATGTGCTTGCGTCGTGTCTTTGTATTTGCTTTTTTTTTCTCACATCACTGGTTTAAGACTCCAGACCATCTCAGTCAGCCGTGACCATGGAAAGATCTTCAAACGTGGGTTTGTTTAAAAAAAAAACAAATACACACAGATTTTATTCAAAGTGTATTCCATAACATTTAAGTTTATTTGAAAAGAGCAATCCCTAGAGTTTCTTGCTCGTTCTTCTCAGGGAGGTCAGCATAGTGAACGAGCAGTGGCTTAAATGTGACGTTTTCAAGTGTTAATTTATTTTACCTATGGAATAAATAATTATTTTCCGTGTAGATATGGAAATAGTTATAATTTTATTTAGGAAATGAAAGTATTTTGGCCCTTTACAGGTCCCATGGTCACGGTTGATTGAAAAAACAAACATACGCGGTTTAAATCCGGAAAAATAGTTTCATTTCCTATGTGTAACAATCGCGAAAACCTAAGAACTCGATCAACTATTATTAAAAAAAGCTGAAATGAAAAGTTCGAAAAATTACATCTATTTGCCAAGTTTCAATGAATTCAATAAATTGGACGCATTCCCTAATTATCCGCTATTAGAGGTAGAATATTTTGTTCAAATTTGAACACGACCATTGCTAAGATATCGTCTTTCTATCGACCATTGAAAAATCATTGGTATATGTAGAATACAGCAGTTTTCTTGTAAAGTCAAAGTCAAAGTCAAAGATGATTTATTCCATAGGTAAAATAAATTTACACTTGAAAACGTCACATTTAAGGTACTGCTCGTTCACTACGCTGACCTCCCTGAGAAGAACGAGCAAGAAACTCTAGGGATTGCTCTTTTCAAATAAACTTAAATGCTATGGAATACGCTTTGAATCAAATTTGTGTGGATTCTGGAGCCATGTCGTCTTTCCATACATCTTTATCTAACACGTAGTCTTCAATTTTGTAATATGATTTTTCGATCAAAATATTTTTAATGTAGTTTTTAAACTTAGGAAATGATAAACTTAATATATGCTCCGGAATCTTATTGTAAAAACGTATACAGTTCCCCATAAAAGAGTTGTTTACCTTGGTTAAACGAAATCGTGGTACCATGAGTTTGGACTTAGCTCTAAGGTTAATATTATGGATATCTCCTTTCTTATTGAAATTATGTATATTTTTACGGGCATATAAAATATTTGAGTACTGTGATGCCACAGTCATGAAACCAGTCTCCTTAAACTTTTCTCTGAGAGAAACCCGAGAGCCCAGACGGTACCTACACAGAACGAATCGCTGGTTTTTGCAATACAAATATGGTTTGAATATCTGCCGCTTTACCCTACATGAGAATCACGTAGGACATTATACTACGGAAGTAACTAAAGTAAACTAGTCTAGCAGTACTAACATCGGTAAGCTCACGTATTCTGCGGACTGCGTATGCAGCGGAGCTTAATCTGCTGGCCAGGGATAATATATGTGGAAACCATTGAAGTTTACTGTCTAAGGTCACTCCCAAGAAGACTGCTTTATTAAC
>NW_020653349.1:0-63109 GCF_003589595.1 Hyposmocoma kahamanoa
TCACTACGTTTAAATAGGTTGACTTGGGACATTTTTTTCGTGGTTTTTGTATTAGACCCGTCGTCCATTTATTTGTAAGTCAATGCATACAACCATAAAATTTCGTTTTCTAAATACCGTATGCACCGGATTAAAAAATCAGACCAAATCCACCGAATTACGTATTTACCCGCAAAAAGTCATGAAATTGGCAACAAATCGTCCACCTGTTCTCTCCAGCCACAGGGGCGTGACAGACGAACAATACGAATGAATTGCGATTCTTTTAGAATGCTTCACTTGTGACGTGTAGCATGATTAGAAACTACGACCGAATTCCCGCGAAAGTCTGGAACACGCAGTAATGTTAGTATTGTGATAGAACTATTATTGTCTAGTTTATTGTGAAATTCAGATTATAAGTACTGTCATCTAACGTGAGCATAAGTGTCAAGTGAGCTTCTATAGCGCACGTTTCTGACGCAAGTGTCTAGTACCGTCATAAAGGCCTGATCTTGAAAGCTTTTAGCTTGCCCTTTTATCAGGTGACGCAGTCAAGGCCATCATCAGCCAGCAAAATATCATTAAAAAAATGTTTTTTGGTGTTGATACACCAGATGACACTCTTGTATTGAGACGTTTCAGTCTAAATTCCGCTGTACAAAACACTGTGCTTTAACAGTGTTAGGTCCTTAGTTTAGTTATTTTGTTCTCGTTGTTAAATGTTGAACTAATTTGTAACCATATCATATTATTATTTGAATGAACATCGGTTTTATCTATTAGTCGCTGCGGTAGGCTACCCTTGGATTGTAGACAGTATCCCCCGTTGACATCGATTGCAATGGTGTCGGGTGGAAACGACATGGGTGGAATCGACATCTGTCGCAGTGCAGTTGGAGTCATTATAAAGACAATTCTGTCAATCCCATTGATATCGTTTTGTCTAATTATGAAAAATTGTTTACATGAATGAATATTTAGAACAAATTTTTTTATTATTTTGCATAAAGGCTCAATAGAAGACCTCAAATCCATTATCATTTTGTGAAACGTGTAAACAAGTTGGTAGGGGCTGACGAAGGCGAATTTACCACTACCAAATTGAGGAGGTAACGTGGTAAAGATACCAGGTCAAGAGTACCCTAAGGCAGTATTCCCATTATGTGGTGATGGCCGATAGTCATGCAGTTTAAAATTCCGTGGCTTGTATATTTAAATGAAGATGAAGTGGTTCACATATAGTACAACGCGATTAACGCGATTAACTATCGTTCACGGCCTTTTTGACGTTACAACGGCAGACTGTCGAAACAATTAACTGCCTCAGTGGCCGAACGGTTACCATGCCACGCAGAGATCCCAGGTTCGATTCCCAGACAGGGAGAAATATTTGCATGGCCTACATTAACGAAACACAAACAGAAACGAGCAATGAGGATACTTGCCGGAGTAACACGAAGAGTCTCTTGTAGGGACTTATTTGTGAGACACAGGATAATGACCATGTATTCGTTGTACTCGTATGGAATAATCACATTCATCGTAAAAACTTACACAACTTTGAAAGCCGTTATAACACCCGCTCCACAGGACGACTGAGGGTCGTACCGCGACGGTTAGCACTCACTGAAAAAGATCCGCGCGTAATCGGCCCAGCTTATTATGAGCACCTATGCGTTGACTTAAAAAATGAACCTAATGATGAAACATTTGATCGTCGACTGAAAGACGTTTTGTTGGATAATGCGTATTATTCCACTGAAGAATATAGGGACATGGTCTTGTAATATATGTTGTAATTTATAAATTATTAGGTATATATATTATTTTACAGAAATGAATAAATTACATACACTTAATGCATACAATCATTATATTGACATAATTATTATTATATTATTTAATATGTTCCTACATTATTTCACATAACTACATTGACTATGTTAAAATTACGTTGTACAAAACTTGCCAACAGCAACATTTTATTACCGCACCGCTCGCCACCGGCAGGGAGTCCATCCTCACACTCTGGAACCGACTCAATCTCGTACTCTACTGTGTCAGAGGAGCTTTCTCCCACGTACAATTAGGTTGTGGAACGAACTCCCTGTCGGGGTTTTCCCGCGGGAATACAGCATGCAGCGACAACGTGCTCGTGACGCCCCTGGTATTGCAGGCGTTCATAGGTGACGGTGACCGCTTTCCATTATACATAAAATAAAAATAAAAAACAAAAATGCTGTTGATGTCGTCACTTCAGTAATGAGGGACTGATGAGATTTATAACTATGATTCCCCAACAATAACAAGGATGACCAGCAAAAGTTTTCATTTTATTAGTAAATTTTCGCAAAACTATAATCATGTTGTTTGACACGTTATTGCTTATCAGAATCCAATTGTCATCTCCGGTGGCCCAACGGTTTACGTTGTGGGCGTTGGATGAGGATATTTAAGATTCGTTTACCTGTAAGACCAATTGTATTTTGATCGGTGCCCCAGTGAATTATAATTGCTCTGGTACTCAAATTACAAGAAATTTCTTGGTTTAAAACCAGTTAATTTGTGTGGTTATTTTGCACGTTATAAAAAAAATATATAGCGCCATCTATCGGAATCTGTTAAAAATAAACAAGCGAAATCTGTTATAATAATATCATACACATGTTATAGGGCCTCTATGTACATCATGAGCACGCCAACTCTTCCGGTCTTTTGCTCGCATCCAACCGGTGCCGGCCACCTTTCTAAGGTCGTCAATCCATCTTACCGCAGGGTGTCTCACACTACGTTTTCCTTGACATGGTTCCAGAACAAGTCTACTCCATCGGCGATCAACCCTCCTGCAGACATGCCCAGCCGACTGCCACTCAAGCTTACTGATTTTGCGAGTTATGTCGGTCACTTTAGTTCTCTGACGTAGGACGTCGTTAAGGATTCGGTCCATCAGAGAAACCCCAGGCATCGGGATATTATTATTAAGTGATAACTTTTCGTTAATATTTTAGTAAGATGTCATAAAAGTTTCACGGTCTATGTATAATTGCATAAATCTTTGCGATAATCTGTAGGCAGTTAATAAACACACTGGCACATTTAACGGAACAAAAAAGGGAGAATAAGAAACAAACATAAAATAATAATGGAACTAACAACCCTTGTTGAAAAAAATCGAAGGTACCAAAATGCATTCTTTTTACATTTTGTGATGAAGCAAAAACGGCTGTAACAGTTTAACATCGATTAAATTAAACTATAAATAAATGAATAAACCTTTTTTTTATATAACGTTTCCGAAGTTTATTATTTAGATCACAAAATCATCCTCAACCTCGAGCCATTTGACAATCCCGATTAAGTAATAGGATATTGAAACAAATTAATAAAAAAGATAGTCGATTTTTTTAAATTAGACCTAAAATAAAATGTAAAATAATCAATCATACTTTTGCAAAGAAAAATTTAAAAAAATAATTTATTTTACTAGTGTACAGTTAATGTTGTCGGTGTGTGTAAATGAGCTTGTAGGCGAAAATTTATCTCCTTTCGACATTAGTCGGAAATACGGCTATAAATACATACAATAAGTTAGTTTCATATATTTATTTAATGATTTATATTGTTGTGGTCCTACTTTCTTCAGTGAAAGTTATGTGTGAGTTAAAAAAAAATCGATTTATTCATGGACAGTAACGGCGTTTACCGTAAAATTCAATATCATAACATCATAGTGATTGTACGAGGTGCCCCGTTTCGCTACAGTGCCATATCGAAGTGCTTTCTGTGTAGTTGCCACCTACTGCCTTTCCATAGAGAAATATGAACAACGTACTGACAAAGGAAACATTTTATATTTATTTATTTATAAGAAAATTCTTGCGGACTCACATCTAGCATGACCAACACGCCTAGGAAGGTATTGGATTACACTGTTAATTATAAAATAATAATAATAATAATAATTGTAACAACCGCAACTTTGCTGCATTAGTTCCATCGCGCCACCGCTAGATGGCATTAGTTGTACTCTGAAACGCGCAATCGTTTTGTTAACTTCAATAGAATAAAATATAAGTAGAATAAATGCTATAGTAGTAGAGAGTCACATAAAGTTAATGCTCTCTACTGCAATAGCATTCGTATGGCACTAAAAGGCTTTCAAGTTATAATATAAAAAAAATACACGCCTAACCCACGAAGTCTGCGTCTCAATTTTCTACGCTCCCCTCCGCTGACCAGTCATTTTTATCATTCCAATTATGTAGCATAATTATAATAATAAAAGAAACAAACAAAAAATAACAGTAACAACAATTTTTATTCTAAACAGCTCTACAATATTCTATCATTGTAAGCACTACGACAAGAAAAGCTGTGAGATTTTTCTTTACCATTTCTTTTTCTACAAACTTCCAGAATACCGGCGCTGTTAGACATTTCCAACAACCTTCCTACTGTTGAGCACGTCTCCTCTAATGAGTGTGCTTAGGTCAATGTTTTTTTTTTTATAATACCAAGTGACGCGACGAACAAGTCGTGCGCCTGATGCTAAGGGACACACCTGACCATAACAGATGTAGTGCCGTCCAGAACTTTAAATATCACCAGCGCCCTAACCCTTCCAAACTGGAACGCAGTAATGCTCAAATTACTGTTTGGTGGTAGAAAGAGGTAAGGTGGCGGCATTTCCCTGGATGACCTCTTTCATAAGGCCTTCTACTGCTACAAACAGAAAGGCTATAGAAAGAGTCAGCTAAAGCCAGGGTCTTGGGTTGCAAATCGACAGTGAGCTGCATTTTGAGAATCATATACTGAACGCCACACGCTCTTGCTTCTATCGCCTCAAATTTCTGTACAATTTCAGGTCATATATCATCCAGGAGTTAAGAGCTTCCGCTGTTTATTATAATTTGTTATTAGGGTAGCTTTTTTTGGGGCATATGTAGCCCTACATCACTGCGACTATCAGTTGATCTATTGTGATCAAAGCCGCAGGATTGAAGAACTGAAGGACTTTCCTGGCTCCGATAGATTCAATCTCCTCTGATTGTGGCATGTGCCTTCCCAGTACGGAGCTTCGTACGCCCTTCAGGGGGTAACATTGGGTGAGACGAGCAGGAGTTTCGTCCAGCTCGTGGCATAATCTACACTCTCTATTCTCTCTCTGCCCAATATTTGACATGTGCTTGTACAAGCCACAGTGTCCTGTTAAGACTCTAGTGAGCATTCTGATGCCATTCCTATCCAATGACAGAGCTTCTCTACAGTGTCTACTTTAGAGCAGTTCATTATCTATCTTTCCAATTTAGGATTCAAACCGTTGACTTCTCTATTGATAAGCAACCTTTCTCCCACTGAACTATCACCGCTCTGTTCCATAAAACGTTTGTATATTTATCCAAAATGTCTAAAACGAGCCAGACATTGAATAATTGAACTAAAACACGACTGCCACCCACGAAAACAGTTTTTACCCCAAAAATAACACACAATAATTAAACTAGTAATGTCGCAGTATAGTGACGTGAATCTATCGATAAATTTATCGATGTATGCAAAAACAAAGTGCTTTATAATTCTGTATATGAAGTTGAGCCAATATTAATATTGTTAGTTAGACTGCTGTGACATGGAGATAAAACTGAGGGTAATACAAGACAGCTTTTCTACATTAACCTGGCCGGGGATCGATCCTAGGACCTCAGAGATAGCAACACCATGTAAATCAGTGGGCAATCCACTCGTCATATTACCATCGATATCTCAATTTAGAAACATCCGTTCTAGGCTACAATAAAGAAATCACTATCGATAGTCTTTTGTTCCTGACCATCCCTAAAACGACATCTGTGTCACCCCCTAAGTTTTAGGGTAAAAAGTCGTCGCGCGAAAAAAAATGTCCTTTTGATTTTTTTATATTTCGATAAATGGCGTCTCGAATGATAGATTTTTAACGATATGTGATGTTTTTTAGAACTTACTCAGATGGATTACAACATCCCGTACACTTTATTACAAAAGTATAGGGTCTTGCACGTAGGCATTAAGGATTTAAATTCAACTCCATGCCCCTGTCGCTTGCGATAAGAAAGGTCTAAAGCCCAAAATATCATAATTCATTTTATTTGTGAAAACACAAGTTATATAGAAACTGACATGTACTACTAAATAAGTATAGTTTCATTTGTGTCCGGCCAAACTTTAGGCATACAAATATTGAAGGTAAGTATACCACGTGTAACTTTCTTTTTAATACTATAACATAGACACACATGCATTTAATAAGCCTGTCGTTAATTTAAACGCGGTGATAGTTCTCTTGGTCAATTTCAGTGATAATAATTGCAAAAGGTAGCCAGATTTCAAAATAATAATAATACAAAGATCATCGAACACAAAGAAAAATCCTTCTTCCCGACAGGACTGGAATATGTGACCACGGGAATACCGGTATAGTAAAAAAAAAATAAATAACGTCAAAATAAATATACAAATGTCATAAATATACAGATTTCCGTCTACTCGGCGATTGTACTCCCTAACCTTCTCTATTCTTCCGAGGCATGGGTCCTATACCGCCGCCAAACACGCACGTTAGACAAATTTCACGTTAATTGCCTGCGAGACATTCTTAACATCAAGTGGTCGGATCGGGTAAGAAATACCGATGTGCTTCGGCGGGCGAATGTCTTCGGCATTGAAGGATATCTAATGCAGCGTCAGTTACGTTGGTATGGACACGTGTCGCGTATGCCTGCATCGAGAGTTGCGAAGCGTATCTTCTTTTCTGAAATCCAGAATGGCAGGCGGAAGCAAGGCGGCCAGTTTTTGAGATACAAGGATGTTCTGAAAAGACATATGACAACATTGCAACATTGACCCCTCGAGTTGGAGATGAGATATATAACCAGAATTAGAGACGAAATAAGGGCCATACATTCCTGGTCTGGTCGATTTGAAGTAAAACAATTGGCGACACCCGTCAATTGTTTCTAATTCAAGCTGGCTAATCGGATCACAGTTGTCACAGTAATGATATGGCACAATAGTTTTCAAACAAATTAAATGACATTTCGTCTCTATTTTTGGTTATATACTCGATGAGTTACCGTTTTGGGTGGTAACTCAGGTGATAAAATTTGAGGAGCAGAGACTGTCAGACCTGGACGCGAAACGTGATGCTCTCAGAGCTAAGACAACTCCAGCCATCTTTTATTACTTTGTTAATGGTTTCCATATGTGTCGCCACTGTTTGCGAACATTTACCAATAACATTGGCTACTGTAGTCATCTTAGGGCATGTGCAAGAGCAACACAGAAATGTCAAAAATTAGATAATGAATTCAAGAATTTGTCATTAAAATTTCGGAGACTATATAGAGTATAATTTAACGAGTTGCTTAATTGTTTTTTTTAATAGCATAAGGTTGTTCTCATTCCTTAGTTCTTTCGGTAAATTATTGTAAATGTCAAATTTAATGTGCTCTTGGCTGAACCAAAACAAAAACAATCACAATTGTATTTTTATTTCTTTAATTTAAGAAGTAAGTCTATTTGGCGTCACACGGCTATGCCACACGGAGGGAAAGTAAGAAAGAAGACTTCATTTTGATTTTAAAAACAATTCGAACTGCATTCAAAGATTTTTAAATAACGCCTGTCTAAACAGGGAATGAAACCCGCCAAATATGAAAAAAAACCTGTAAATTTACCATACAGATCGAAAGCCTCAATCATAAGGATTGTTTTGTTCTAAATAACATGGCATCTTAAATAAAAGAAAGACCATTGGTGCTGGTGAAATTACTAACACATAGGACTTATTAACTTATGTCTTAGAATGACGGGCGCAGTGGCAGTGCCTCTCAGATCTTTGCGATTTAAAACTCTGAGCAGCATTGCAACTGTCATGGATAGGCGTGCCGCTTACCACCAGGTGTACGTCTTGTTCGGCCTGTCACTTCATATCATAGAAAAAATAACGAACACACCGTCAAACGACACTTGAAACTGTATTTTTAGGTACAAACAGGATTTTTTATGGGAATTCTAAACGTACCCGAAAGATGGCAATAAGTGGTCCAATACGTAATTGATTACAATTTTATATCTATATTTTTAAATGTTTTTCACTTCTACTGGAGTTTTTGACCAACCGAATACTTGCTTTCCAGTCGCAAAACATATTTCCTATCGCGTGTTCAGACGCCGTTAGTAACGCACTTGTGAAAATTATGGTCAATTAACGAAAGTGCAATGCTCTTAATGCATTTATCAGGTGGGTTTTTCGCTTATGTTAATGACTTAAGCATGAGTGTAGTAATACGAAACCGATGCAGACAAAAATATCTAAAAACGCGATATTTTACACTGTCATATAATGTGAATAACAAAATCAAATTTACTCATTCAAAAACTTTTTTTTCACACACACAGCGCATAAATTATTTACATAAATTGCATAAATTATATAAAATAATGTGCCAATTTGACCACTTTTTGAATTTTATTTGTAAAACTGACATATTCCAGGACCGCAGTTTTGTTTAGCCATCAGACTAAACATGAAGTTTAATTATGTTTCTGTAAATATGGCCGCCACAAAGAGGACAGGCAATTTGAGGCGGCGTGCTTGGATTGACTCGGGATGCCTTAAAACGGGCCGATACGGGTATTCTAGTTCGAGATTCGTATAATTTCGCATTTTAATCTTCGATTAAGGCACAATATCACTATCCTATTCCACTTTAAACTAGATTTCACAAAATAATTAAAAGTCAAAATAAAAACGAAACTTTTCCCTCCAAAAGGTCCAGAGCGAATCCCCGCAGTTTTGGATGAATGTTTCCCATAGACAATAAAGAATAGAATTTAGTGCAGTAGAGCTCGTGAAAAAGTTCGTACTGCCACCTTACCTGTTTCTGCCGCCAAGAAGTAATATCAGCATTACTCTGTTCCGTTTTAAAGGGTAAGGGTGCTGGTGAAATTACAAGCATATGGGACTTGTCGACTCATGTCTCAGCGTGACGGGCGCAGTGCCCCTCAGATATTTGCGACTTAAAGCTCTGAGTGGCACTGCAACTGTTATGGACAGGCGTGTACCTTACCATCAGGCGCACGTCTTGCTCGTCCGGTCACTTGATATTATAAAAAAATAAAATAATAATAATATTTATATAAGGTCAACTGGAAGCCGAGACTCAATGGTAGTACGTGCAGAGTGAATATACCTGGTGTAATATATTTCATATTTCTTTTGGCGGCTTAGTGATAGCTCACAACTACGTATTTAAATTTTTTGTTAATTGATTGCGCGTCCAAATAACTTGACGAGTGTTATCGATATCGCATATAAAATAACACAGTTCATAAAAGGGTAAAAACATACTGACTCTCCCTTGCATGTATATATACATTCTATATAAAGTCTGTAAGTTTGTCCAGCAGCATCCACATTTATTCAAAAAAGTCGTAGAAATAAACCCACCCGCGAAAAGAAACCCAAATAGATTTGTTGTAGAGCAAGTACCTAAGACTACTCTGTACTTAAAAAGTCCATAATACACGTGCATTAAAATTTTTTTAACTACCAAGTGAAATAAAAAACCTGACATATACAAAAATGACCACTGAATTGTAAAAAACACTGGTTATAAAAAAAATTACAGTGGAAAAAATTTTGCATTATTATAAAGGACAATGACGATGTTTGTGTAATTCTTCACATTATTTAATTTTAAGAAATTCACATTGTGACTTTCTTAATAGTTATGTGGTCGTCAATCAGGATTTTATCATTAGACATTTGCATGCTATCCAACTATTCACTCTGCAGAGTTAATAACAGGAAGACTTCGTTCAAGAAATATTGCCACAGTAGGTATCTATTTCTGCCGCTTAACAGTAATGTGAGGATTATGCGTTTCAGTTGTGAAGGGAATAACGGTGCTGGTGAAATTACAGGCCCATGGGGCTTTTCTACTTATGTCTCATGTATGTGCAAAATGTAACTAAATAGTTCTCATATCTTTTAGAACTAACAGCTCTTTAAAACATGTCTACAAAAACAAGTTAAAAGAGCCGTTCTGTCTTTAAGAATGCTTATCTATAAGTGTATACTTAAAAGTTTATCATTTGTCGCTTCATAGATATGGGAATGTCACAAAAAGTGACAGGCATGTCGCGACTTGTCATAGACACTTCGACGGTGTGAAAGTCAGATGGTATAACCCTCTCAGGTCGTAAAAAAGGATGTTGAATGATGCAGCTCACATTTGTGCTAGGGGTGGAAAGATGGTATGTGTCATCAATAAAATTGAGCTTAATTTTGTAAGATTTTTCAAACAATTACAACTTTAAGCCCAACGCGCTTCAATCTATAGACAAAAACATTCACAACAACTATATATTCCAAAACACTATCAATCGTGATTTTTTTAAAGTTGAATTTTGTTGAAGTTGATACTCGCACGTACCGATGTAAATTATGTTTCAAATAGGACCGCATCTGTGTCCGCCATCTTGAATGTTTGACAGCCAACTAAATGATGTGCAGCGTCTTCACCACACGTCAGTGAAACACAGCGTCAGTTACCTATCAGTAGTCCGAAATGACATTTTCCAGAAATAACGTTTGCTGGAATTTTTATAACCTCGAAAGTAATTTTGAGAGGAAAATGATTTTTCTTTTAAACCTAACCTAACTGAACCTAATCGTGTCTGTGATAACCATCCGACATTTCCTGAAAGAACAACGGTTTCGTTATAATTCGGTTTTCGGTGTAATGAAAATTCGAACAAACGTTATTTCGGAAAAAAAAATTCGAGTTTGTGATAGGTTACGATATCTAAACCTGGGTTTATTTTTATTGATACCTTGTGACGGGACGAGCAAGCCGTGCACCTTTTTATAAACGACGCCTGTCCAGGGTCTCAAGTCTGCTAATCTTAAATAACCTGAATTGTTTATCGATAGTCAATGGCAAGATTTTGTAAATTTGGTATTCCTATAAAAGTTCGGAGTAATGGTTTATCAGTGGCTAGCCATCGAGCTACTATTCAACTGTCATTGCAAGTTTTAGGTATTCTGCTCTTCGATGGCACGTAGATAGTCTACTAATATATGTAATATTATATCTAATTTAAAGTCTGACATCGAGTCGATGTCACGTCAATAGCGGTCTTTACACAAACACTCTAACCCCCGAAGAAAAGCGAGGTCATGGTGTTTAAGGCGGGTAATATCAAACCGTATTATGTTCCTCCTATTATGTTAAATAGAGTTCCGTTGAAGGTCACAGATAAAGTAAAGTATCTTGGTCATATTTTAACAAGTGATCTAAACGATGATCTGGATGTTGAAAGGGGGAGATTCGGAGTAATGTGCTTGCCCGCAGGTTTGCTCGGTGCTCCTGCGAAGATAAAATAACGCTTTTGAAATCTTATAGTCAATCTTTTACTCGAGCGACCTGTGGGTTATAATGCATTTAGAATGCTGATGGGACAGCCAAACTGGTGTAGTGCATCGGGTATGTTTGCGATGGCTCACACGGACAGCTTCCAGGCATACGCAAAAAGATTGTCTCGCTGATGAGTCGCGTGCGGCTCAGTATTCTAATTAAGGGCGTAGCCCAGTTTGAAATATAATTAAGTTTGCACTGATTATTACTAACCTTGATATAAGTTATTTTACTAACATGCTATGGATATTTTAAAGTCCGAAATAAAGAATTGTTACTATCGCGCGTGTTATAAAAATAACAATATTTGTGTCTACTAATTACTAGATCCTATTATAAAATTGTTAAACTTCTATGAAATTCAAAAGCATAATTTTAGTAAACCAAAATTTCCATTAGTGGGTAGTACAAAATTAGATGGACATAGTAAAAATCGTTTGCGAACTAATTTTAAAAACAAAATGAAAAGCAGTACTTTCAAAAACATGACTCAGTTTTAATTTATAAAGTTGGTACAAAACAATATTGTTTGTAATTTAGTTGTAGTAAAAAAATAATTTGAGAAACAGGATAAACAAAGTAAAAGTAATAGCACTTCTAAAAGAATGGATTTAACGTACTAGTTAATACAGAATTATGGCTGTGCTAGAAAAAGGAAATTAATTAAAATGGACAAGTTAAAACAACAACTACTTATAAAGGATTGCAAGACTAATCACACATTTAGGTACATAAACTATGCCAAAACGTAGTAGCAATAATTTACATTATTGCTACCAAGCAAAGAGACCTTACTTATATTTACACAACACAATTAGACAGAAGCAATAGAACAAGTTACAAAGCCGGTAAGTACTTAACTTTAGCTGGTTCTCGGTTCGGCACTTTTTCTGTCTCCTCCAGCTTTACAATCCTTTTTATACCCTTCAAAACCTCCTTTGAAATTCATTCATACATACATACTATTTTGACCAATCACAATATGATTATCGTTTACATTTGTACAGTGCTGACGAGAATGAAAGCTTTTACCTAACAAGTTGTTGAAACATATTTTAAGAACTTTAACAGTTACAGGAACCTCACAGTTGTCTTAATTAAGCAAATATCATTAATTTTATACACCATAATATCGTCCAATCACAGAACAGTATTTCTTGACTCACTTGGTTGAGCATAAATAGTAAATGTTATGCATTACAAAGGTATAAAGTAACAAAGGCAATACATATTTAATTACTGTAATAATTATATAAATCGCGTAATTATCTTAATTTAGCAAATACCATCAATTTTATATACCATAATATCGTCCAATCGCAGAGCAGCATTGTTCAGTACACTTGGTTGAACATTTAATAAATATTATACAGTACTAAGATGTAAAATAAATACATCAAGAATATTTTAAGGAGTGTAGCCACTATTTATCCACGTCGTAGTTATCTTAATTCACAAAATATCATTAATTTTACAAACCACAATATAACAGTTCAAAATGGAAGTTGATCCAGCCAGTTGAGGCAACCTTTCAAAATGCAATGGTGAAACTATAACAGATAAATTGTGATGTATTTCAGATAGTCATTATTAATTCAAACGTGAATTATGAAACCATTAAAATGACTGAATATTATGTACTTTAGGAAAGTAACCTTATTTCACAAGTTTCGTTTAAAATAAGAGACCTACAGAGGCATCTATATATTTATTTTTTTTTTACGAGAAACCTGGTGGCCATACTAAATTTTACATGGAATTTCTAGATGGCGTTAGTTAACGCCCAATTATATTGACTATAAAATACAAATACTATCACGCGTGATACAGCAATCGTGCGCGATTGAGGGCGCGTATAATAACGTTAGAAGGACAAGGGGAACACGCTTGCGCTCATCAGTTTCACGCGGTCTATCCTGCGCTATGAGCCTTTACACGGACACTCTTTCCGTTGTAACAAAAACGAACACGAGCAATCACACGCAAAAGAACTTAAGCTTAAAACATTTCAAACGGATAATCGCAGATGATTGCGCGTGCAGGCTTTCCCGCGCACAATCTTGGTTCCTGATCACTCGCGATAGAGTGTCTGTGTAAAAGGGGTTATTGACGTAGTGTGTTAAAATTATATATATTCAATTTAAAGACTAAATTATTTCTAACTTGATTAAGCGTGATGAAAATTAAGATTTGCGTAGCAATTTCTATGGTAGTTTTAGTCAACATCGATTGTCAGTGATTGAATGAATATATGCCACTGCCGGAATGGCACTCTATTGAAACTCGACTGCCATAGCAATTAGATTTTAGCTGAATAGCAAATATTAATGGCAATGTAAACTCAATGGAGTCACAGTTGCTAGCGATTCCAAGAAAATTGTGAATTATACTCACTTCTACTACGAGACAAAAACAGTCACGCCACTTATTGATTTCAATATAGAAATGTTAGTCAATAACGCAAATACTGTTGAGAAATTATTATTATTATAAGCCCCGCAGTAGAAAGACCCTGTATCGCGGGTGCCAGGGACACACATAGACAACCACAAATTACACCCAAACTCACGAGAGAAATAAATGTAGGCCATATAAATATTTCTCCCGGCCCGGGAATCGAACCCGGGACATCTGCGTGGCAAAGTCAAAGTCAAAGTCAAAGATTATTTATTCCATAAGTAAAATAAATTTACACTTGAAAACGTCACGTTTAAGCTAATGCTCGTTCACTACACTGACCTCCCTGAGAAGAACGAGCAAGAAACTCTAGGGATTGCTCTTTTCAAATAAACTTAAATGCTATGGAATACACTTTGAATCAAATTTGTGTGGATTCTGGAGCCGTGTCGTCTTTCCATACATCTTTATCTAACACGTAGTCTTCAATTTTGTAATATGATTTTTCGATCAAAATATTTTTAATGTAGTTTTTAAACTTAGGAAATGATAAACTTAATATATGCTCCGGAATCTTATTGTAAAACTTACACAGTTCCTCATAAAAGAGTTGTTTACCTTGGTTAAACGAAATCGTGGTACCATGAGTTTGGACTTAGCTCTAAGGTTAATATTGATATATATGGATATCTTCTTTCTTATTGAAATTATGTATATTTTTACGGGCATATAAAATATTTAAGTAAATGTTCTGTGATGCCACAGTCATGATACCAGTCTCCTTAAACTTTTCTCTGAGAGAAATCCGAAAGCCTAGACGGTACACAGAACGAATCGCTCGTTTTTGCAATACAAATATGGTTTGAATATCTGCCGCTTTATCCCACATGAATATAGTATAGTAGCCGTTCGGACACGGAGGCAGTTAGTAGCAGTAGAGCTCCTTGTGAAAGAGTTCGTCCAAGAAAGTACCGCCACCTTATCTATTTCAGTCGCCAAGCAGTGATCTGAACATTACTGCGTCCCGGTTTGAAAGGGTAAGGGTGCTGGTGAAATTATAGGCACATCGGAATTGTCAACTTATGTATCAGGGTGACGGGCACAGTGGCAGTGCCCTTAAGATCTTTCGATTAAAAGCTCTGTGTAGCACTTCAACTGTTAGAAATAGGCACACGTCTTGTTCATCCCTTGGTATTGTAAAAAAGAGAGTTTTTAAGCAGTCTTTATGAGTGAAAATAAATAAATGTTATGAATAAATTAAATGTTTAAAATATATACAAAAATAAAATATAAACCAGTGTTCCAATATTCTTTTTTTAACATTTTACACGAAGGATTCTCTCGTGTTATGCTTTACGCACGTTTCGCAATTTCCTGTGTGCCTGTGAACAAATATGTAATGACCTACCAAAGGACATTAAAATGTTACCAAGTAAATTATTAGAGAACAGGCTGAGCGGGTGGTATAGTGTTATCACAGAGTGACATGATTATATATATATATATATATATATAATATGTATTGTGTACCGGCACAAAGATTTAATGGATTCAACGACGTAGACGAGTTTTTGAATCAATTTGAGGCCATTAGCATATTAAATAATTGGTCTGATGTGCATAAGAGATACGTGTTTGCATTGTATTTGGAGGGGCCAGCTCTACAAATGGTGGAGGCGCCTAACAAATGATTGAGGCACGAATTACGATGTGAAGATTTTTATATTTCACGTTGGAAAAATCACTGAGCCAATGGAAGAGATATAATATAACTCAAGCCTACAAATGGTGGACGCAAGCTTACGAATGTTGAAAATGAAAATGAAGAAAAGTCCGTCGTGAAAAATTTTCCAAATGCTCAGTTGCGGTTTGCTGACATTCACGTTGAGGAGATCCCGACGAAGATCCCCTACCATGTGCCTGTGAATACCCTTGACTTGGCGTATCCTGATGCACGACTGGTGCTCGTGGCACTTGATATTCCGACTGCTTAGACTCGGGTCTAATTATCGGTGCAGAGTCACCCTGTGTTTGCCAAAATATACTGGCAAATCAATATTTTGTCGACTCACATCATAACCGTGATTAAATATATCATCTACTTGTATAATTGTTTTTCTCAACTCCTCTTTCGTCAAATACAAATTACTAGCCAGCATCCATTGAAAATTGGGTATCAAAGATTTCAAGAAATGTCTAATAAACTGAACATCTTGAATATTCATATAATAAATAAATATCAGACAACAATACATACATTGTTCTGATGTATGTTTGTAGAATTACGCCCATTTGTCAAATTTTATTGAAATCGGTTAACGGAAAATGGATAAAATCCAATAAACCCGATTCATCCCTTAATTTTCCACCCTCAGAGGTAAAACGTCTTCTTCAAGTTTGAATGAGACCAAAAAAAATACTCTCTGTATCACATAGAGTCTCCTCTATTTTTTTTGAAATCGGTTTGTTGTCAATAATAAATACAATTACTATAGTACTACAATATAAGTACTATAATTATTTATTTATTATTAGTTATTTGAATCTTTAATTAATTTAAAATAAATTTTGCATTGCAGAGATGGTCACATTCTTCTCACTACGTACTCCATCCAGTATTTTCTAGAACATTCTTAGTTTGATCTTGGAATGTCCTTCATAATGAGTGAAAGCGCACAGTAATGATTATTTACGATACGACAGTGAAATCATTCATGTATTACAAGAACTGGGTAATATTATACGTTGAAAGTAATGATTTTTTCATCACACTTGCTCGTAAACAATGATATGATATGGAGACAAATTTCGCCGTAATATCTTAAATTACGCCTATGGGGATTTTATTACATTACCACAGATATTACCATCCTAGGGAGCTAATGGATTTTTTTTTTGCACTGCACGTATCTTATACGTCAAGATTAAGCAAAAAGATTTTAAACTCGACAAATCTGAATGTATTTAGTACAAGCATGAAGTATAGAAAAAAACTAAACATTTGTAATTTAACAATAGTTTACTTGATTTTTAACCGATTTTAAAAAAGGAGTACGTTTACGTACGTATATATGTCTTCCGATTTCTCCGTCAATTGTGGATCGATTTTGGAAATTCGTTTTTTGTTTCAAAGAGTTCATTCTCGTGATGGTCCCATTGTCACCAAGTCAGAATCTGATGAGAGATCCCATTGAAATCGAGAAAAGTCCTCAGATTTTATAGGCTTGCCAGAGTACTTACAGATTTCTCCATAAGTTGTGGACCGATAGTAATTTTATTAAGGCAACATAGATCGAAGTGATTGAATGCCATCACTCTTTCACTGACACTTTATTGAGAATCTTCTGCCATTGCAACCAGATTTTAGCAGGATAACAAATTAATATTGTAACAACGACAACTTTAACACGCCATTAGTTCCAACGCGCTACCGCTAGATGGCGTTAGTTGTACCCTGAAACGCGCTATGGTTTTGTTAACTTCAATAGTATAAGTCAACTCATATGTTTTGAAATGTCAATGGAATGAAATTCAATGAATGAGTGCTTTCTACTGCTATAGCATTTATATGGCACTAAAAGGCTCTCAAGTTATAGAGACATTTCCGTCCTTACTTACTGTTTTCTTAGCTTCGGCACTGAACCCTGTGTTACGTCTGTGAGATACACTGTTTGGTCCCTAGCCGCTTAAACTTTTTACTTTTGCCCTTTATTTAAATTAGAGATGAAACGGATATCCGGTAAGTATCCGGCCTATTTTTACTATCCGGCCGGATACCGGATATTTAAAACTGATAAAAATTCATAATCAGTACACCAAATAAATTGATTTATAGATTAAATATGATAGTAATAGGATAAACAGTAACTACAGGATGGTTGACAATCTGTTTATTACTTGTAACTGAATGAACTATGAACTTAGATAACGCTATCTGCAAATTTAGTACTCAAATTTCTATGAAGGCAAGTTATGGTGGATGAAGAACAGTTTTTCTGAATTATGTGGTAAAAGTATCTAATTATTTTCATAAACAAGACCGGCTTCAGAAGATAGTTTTTCACTATAAACTCTTGCAAGTTTTGTTAAATTTTAAGTACTACTTGTTATTGCCAGACGAACAAATGAAAGGATTGCGATCACGATCGTTTTGAACTGCCTTCAAATACAATGTATATACATAATAATAATAATACAATAATGAAATAGCAAGTAGATTAACTAGTAGTAGTAGACATAACTGGTTGAAGACTGTACCACCTCAGTCAACCGTGACCATGGGACCTGTAAAGGGCCCGAAACGTCGGTTTGTTTGAAAAAACAAATATACGCGATTTAAATCCGGAAAAATAGTTTCATTTCCTATGTGTAACAATCGTGAAAACCTAAGAACTCGATAAGTAGATTAATTTTTATTTTGGTAAATCAATGGTATCAAGGCTTAGAATTTGTTAGACGACAAACAAATTAATGAAATTAAATTGAAATAAAACAGTAACGGTCGTATCAAATGCTAGGCTTATACTTACAGCAACTAGACGTTTTAATATAGTCAAAGAATGATATTGCTTTTTGTCCTTCTCTACCTCGAAAAATTTGCATTCGGCACAACAAACAGATAGCACTGATATTAAAACATTGCAAAAATGTTTTTCACTGTTTTCATTATTCTGTTATGTATTTGTTTGTATAAATTAATCGTTTTTATAAAAACCAAGTGACTACAACAAATTAAATCGTCAATGTGAATAAATCAATCACGGCGATGCGCGCTGTAAACAGGTCGCAACATGTTTACGACTGTGAGTCAGATATCCGGCGGCCGGATATCCGGCTATCCGGCCTAGGTATTTGCCGGATATCCTGTATCCGGCCAAATCACTTTCCATTTCATCTCTTATTTAAAAACTCGTCTTGTGAACGAAGTCTGCGTCTCAATTTTCTACGCACCCCCTTCGCTGACCAGCGCTATATTATTATAATATTTGCAGTATAATCTCAGTGGAGTCTCAATGGAATTGCAATGACCAGTGCTTTTAAATAAATATTTACCAAATTTTGCATCTAGGTATTATATTAGCGTAAATGAAACAGTGGATCTGAGTGCTTCAGTAAAATGTCTCCCATACTGAATGGTTATATGTGTCCAGTGTGTTTATTTCAGACACGGACACTGGCTTCACAAAGACATTTGAAAAATGTATATCGTATACTATACATGATCTATTTAGTTCAGTTGATATTAAAAAAATCATTGGTATATGTAAAGTACCTATTGCATACATATGTAGGTTTTCTTGTAAAATTTCGAGGTAAATTTGTGTTTTTTTTCTATCGTGACAATTTTTAGGCATCGTGTATTCAATCGTGTATTTTACTATATATTTTTCCCAAAATGATTGATTCAACACTATCGTTGTTATGCGGAATCAACCAAAGTCATTTGAGGTAAGTTATACTTAAGTTATACTACAGTTATATCACGTCATGACAAACTAAATAATGATCTTACTTAGTCGGTGTCGCGACAACCCATAAACAGTAATCTTAGGGTAGGTTAAGTTGCTTTAAGTTATGATAATATTTAACCACATGTCGTAAAGATTGATAAACCTTAAACTTAGGGAGATAACTGTGTTAGCATTACGTCTTGTTTATGATTCACCCTTAATTAGGGATCCTATTACATCGTGTTAGCTAAAATGTTTTTGGAACTACAAACTGTATGTTATAATGGCATTTACTTGTTTGTGATTAAATTTAGTACTTAAAGTCAATAAGAAAGAGACAGAGAGAGTGAGAAGGAGAGAGAAAAAACGTTTATTTCATCATTTGTTTTAAACCTTCAAATATATTATTTTTATAATCTAACCCATTGACTTACAATTATATGGACGTCGGGTCCGCGCTAAAAAGTGTCCGCACTTGTAAGGCGCTAAAATCGTATACAGAGCGCGACACTCCGCTTTAGTCTTCATTTGTTCTACGGACAGCGCGATACTGCGATGACATAACAATTTAAATTTCGAATAGGTTGACTTGGGACATTTTTTTCGTGGTGTTTGTATTAGACCCGTCGTCCATTTATTTGTAAGTCAATGATCTAACCGAACCTAATCATGTCATGATAAACATCCAACATCGATGAAAGAACATCGGTTTCGTTATAATTCGGTTTTCGGAGTAATGAAAATTCGAAGACAACGAATTTCGGACAAAATAAATTCGAGTTTGTGATAGGTTACCCCTTGGGACTTGTCAAATTATGTTTCATTCACTTAATAGTATTTTGAAGAATCGTTGCATAATGAGAGGTCTTAAGTCGAGTTCCGTGTTTAGGCCACGAGATTTTACAAATGATTGCATAAAATACTTTTTCTCCGAATTATGAAACAGAACCAATATTTAATGTATATTTTGTTGACAATCCATGACAACAAACTCATTTTTTTTAATATATTTTAACTTTTAACTCATTTATTTGGGCAGGCCAAAGGTTTCACATACACTTCCGGACACGTAATTCGAGCCACCACGAATTTAAAGTGTCTTAAGTTCAAACAATGTTTGGTTGATCAAAAACTAATACGCAAATTCGAAACTAGTATACTAAACATCTTTTCCATAAGTCCTTGTTGGGAATTTGGATTTGCAAAACCGGTGGAAAACTTTTTCTTCGATTATAACACTATTTTTGAATTCTAACCCTTTACGTCAAAAATGCGATGTGCCTCGAATTATGTATCCGGGAGTATATTTAAAAGAAACTCAAACAAACGCTATAAAACAAAAAACCAAAGAGATACAATAGAACTGGCTAAGTACCGCATTTATTTTAACCAATCACTTCTTTTTTAAAAAAGATTTATGGCCTGTTGCAAGACTTTTAGGTCAATTTAACCAATCAGGATGCAGTATTGCGTCTTTTGACTTTTTTGCTGTAACGCCATCTGTGAGAAATTTATGAAAGTTTTTATAACTTCAAATTTTGTACTAATCTATTTTTTTTTTCACAACCAACATTCTTCATCTTTATGGTGTTATAGCTCCACTGATACAATCGATAATTCCGCCAACGTCAAGTTAAGGAAGACACGCGTTTTTTACTCAAAAAATTACTTATTAATTTATTTATCTTAAAGGAAGACCAACAGCTTAAAGTTTTAAGCTGTTGGTCTTCCTTTAACTTATATCGATGGCAGCAAAGTAAAAAAAGACATCTACAGAATTGCAATTTTACAGGAGAGCACATCTAGTAAAACATAGTGGCCATTTTGAGAATTATTGACTGATTAACATGAAACTTTGAACGATACATTAAAATAACATTCTTAATTGATTGTATAGCAGGTTATAACTGTATATTGTTTTTTTACTGAATTAATGCAGATGTCTTTTTTTACTCCTTAAAAACATTAACGTATAAAAAGATATCTGCCAGATGTCTGTTTATACGCTGTGATGGAAAAACTACCCGTCGTATCTAAAATATCTTATAAAATAAAGCCAATAATATATAGGAAAACTTTTCAGGAGAATACAACATAATCTAAGAAGCATACAAAACTGTGTTCCTCTTTTTTTGGTTATCTTTTGTAGTTGTCTTTATGTACTTTGCAATAACTAACATGTTTTTGAATGGACTATCTACCATCTGACTTCATTCATGCTTTTTAGATTAAACTCAATTAATTACTTTTTTTATCCGCACAATAGGTATAACGCATAATCTTCTTAATAAAGACAGAAAACGAGAAAAAGACATTCGGTCTTGGGCTCAGGTATGTTACGTTTTAATTGAAAATGCAATATTTTAGAAAGTTTTATTCATTACAAATGAGTTTAAGCCTTAATTATTAACCATTCTTCAGCCTTGATGATCTCTCCATGATTTGGAAAATAGGAACATAATTAATTATACACAACCATTGCACTTTGATAATCAGCTATAAAACTAAAACGTACCATAAAATCAAAATAATCAACAAAGTCTGACTGCACCTATTGGCAGCACAAAATACGAAAAAAATAATTTACTTGTTATTCACATTCAGGGTCATCAGCAGCTTCTGATTCTAACATGGCACTTGTGTGCTTTAAATTTTTATAAAATTCATGATATCTTGGTGGGATTAAATTTTTTTGACACAACGACATGATATCTTTGTATTTAGCTGTAGTTATAGGTAAAGTTTCACCATAAACTTTTTCTAGTGTATTGACTCGCAAAGCGCGTCTGCTTGGCCTCTTGGAACAGTCAATACACATGGCTGATCCCTCATCCAAATCGTATTTATAAAATATTTTACCGGGTTGTGTGTATTCTACACCTATTTCGCGTACTTGATTCCATTTTACTTTATCCCCATTTTCATTTTTTACCCATTTGTGCTGATTAAGAGTAGACTTAAAATCCAAAATATCATTTTGATTTACCTCCACAACTTCATAGGGTTGACTCGCTTTACACCAGCGAAGACAGGTATACCATTCTTGGGGCGAGAAAATCTTTTTATTTTTGGAGGATCGTTCGATTAAAGCGTGCACGCTATCCCCTTCTTGTTGGGTATGACCCTTTTCTAAAAACCGGTGAAAAACGCGAACACTAAATACTTTTGCCACATATAAATACATGGCGAAAACGATGCGGTTTCTATTCTGTCCTCCACAGTGGTCGGACCATAAACGTATATCCTTGACTCCATCTTGGCTTTTCCTCTTTATATAATCGTAGAGGCAACTAGCCACTTCATTTGACCCCCTTCTTGCTATTGTCTCATCCCACATGTAGCAAATGGCTTTTTTCAGACCCATGTCAAAGACGGTAAAATTATAAACAGATAATTTTCTCATGTAATAAAAAGAATTAACTTCACCATGAGGAGAGTTAAGAATTTTTTGGAAATCAAATGTTGCAGCTGCTATATTTGAGAGACTGTTTGAAGATTGATGCTTGTCTTCACTTTTTAATGATCTGGCCACATCTTTATTTTGAATATGTTTAGCAAACGTTAGTCGATCTTGAGATTCAGTTGGTGGTTTATTTTTATTAGCAGTGCATTGATCGCATTGATCCTTCTTTGGAATAAAAAAGCCTACATTCATGTGGGAATTAACTACATCCCTGTACTGCCTTAATGTCTGTACTATTTCTGTGATGTTGTTATCTGCAGCCCATGTTTTGTACATTTTAAACATGATACTAAAATTCAAAGAGTTGTCTAAGTACAGTTTATTAGTGTCTTTGCGAGTGTAATGCGATTCTACTGGCTGATAACTTTTCACATGATCACATACGCTTTTGATAACTATTTCAGTCAGCAATCTCGTTTGGTTGCCATGCAGACCTCGTCGATCTTCTGCACAGCAGCCCATTGTATTATCATACTTATCCATTGCGCTTTGAATGAACTGATTGCTAATACAAAGAGTATTTTTAAACATAACTTTGCAAACTTTAACAGTGCTGTCATTTTCACTTGATTGCATAGGTAGGAAGTAATGAACGCTCATATTACGTTTTGATTCGTTATCAGTCGTGATCCTTTTCTTTGTGTGACGTTTTGTATATTTACCGATAAATTCCCACTGTTTAACATAATTACCTAAGCCCCAAAATAAATCAAATATTCTTTTTCTCTTTTCTTCGCTTACTTTTGTGCAACATTTAAATATACAGTTATAACATGACGGTCTCATATCCTTTTCTTTCTGTTCTTTACCATTTCGTGATAAGTGTTTTTCACCGCGATTCAGCAATAATTTTCTTCTTGTATCGATCCAGTTTTCTTTTCTGCATTTCCTTCTTTTTTTTGTAACGTCAATCGTAAATTTACGTCTTTTTCTCCCAGACATCACTGTTGACGAAGGGGAAGAGCATTCACTAGAAGCGCCACTTGCTGACGACGTTGCACTAGTATCTGTGCCGAAAATCGACGATGAAGTAGGATGTTTACTGTAGGGTTTACCTGCTCTTGTCAAAGGATTCTATTCCTAAATTTCCGTCTAATTCTATTTGTAAATCACTTGGTTGGATCAAGTCAGTTTCTGAACCCGAATCTAAAAAAATAAAAAATATAAAGCTAATGTAGAATTATGGCAGAAAGAAAAATCTTAACAGTAAAGCTTTTTACGTATACCTTTCCAGATAAGATTACATATTTTTTTTATGTCAGTTAACTTTTTCTTATATTAGCGAACAAAGACATATAAAAAAAGTTCGATGTATAAACGGACAATTGGCAGATGTCCGTATTTACTTCTCACCATAACCTCAAAACAAATTTTATTTCTAACGCTTAAATATCACTATTAGGATAAATATTTCAATCTTATACACTATTTTATAACATAAAACAACACATGTACTCACCTCGGCTGTCTTTTTGAATGGTTTCCTTTAAATCTGCCAAATCCGAAATTTCATTGATTTCTTTCTGTAAACCTTTTTGGGCCATATTTAACAGTAATTTATTCCTTGACACATTCATTTTGATAAATTTGAATACTTTTCTATAGATTCATCTATGGTCGAATGTGTTAAACTAATTAATTTAATAAAAAGGCACGAGAACACCAGGTACGTCGTACACCGAGACAAGTTATAGATGTCTTTGTTGACGTTTGAATCACCTGTTGAAGTTGCGAAGTAATGGCGGGTAAATTCAAATGTCCGTTTCTTCTACGATCTGTTTTTGAATCCGAGTGTAGATGTTTTTATTCACGTGCTACATATCGCTTATTATTTTGAAATACGAAATAATTTTAATACAGACTTGTAGGTTAGGTTTATTTAAAGCGTATTTTAAGAAAAAAACACTTTCGTTAAAAATGCAGATGTCCGTATCTACTTTGCTGCCATCGATATAATAATTGTAACAACTGAGAGCCAATTGCAGATCCTCACAAATAGAAACATAATATAAGAATGCACAATTTGACTATATAACTATATAACCTATCGCTATAAACATAACTTCATACGTAAACCATAAAACTACAACCGCAGTTGCAAGCTTCACTATGAGTCAAAGAAATACCCACTCAGTGCTCTCCTCGCCGAATTCGCACTCATATTGAAAAGATCCAGATCAAAGGAAGTACATAGAATGTTAAAATTATTCTTTCCACGCCGCATAAACTCATTTTGCCTATAATTAGTATGAGATGGGGTTAGGACCAAGAGAATTGTTGTTGTTGAGACGCATTTCAAGTGGTAAGAGATGATGCTCCTTACAGAGATTGAAATAATTGGCAGAATTGTAAAGGTCCTTTGTACGATAGCATTACATTACCGGTTAATTTCGATAGAATTCGCTGAGAGAAAAATCTGCAACAACAGACAACATATACACACTACTACAGAAACAAATTGTTACTTTTAACAACCACTATTATTTTTCGCGCGTCTTTCTTTGGTATCGATTAGGGATGTCAGTTGTCAATACAGAGTCAGAGTTTATGAATTATTATATTTTAAATCAAATTAAAAAATACAACTATGTTAAGTAATCATTTCGATTGACCGATGTTTTAAAATTAGAAAGTTAATAAAAATAATAGTACGTTGGTTGGGCTAAGAGTTAACACGTGGCGGACAGGCTAAGGCTAAGACTTGGGCCTCAATTCTGCTACAAGGCACGCTATGATGGCCGTTTTGACGGATTACAATTAGTGAGGTCAAATCTCAATTCATTATCGGAAAAAATAAATTCAAATGCGAGTCTCATCTGTAAGTTTTTAGATTTATAAAATTAATATTGCAAGGGGTAGCTGATTAAAAAGCTTTAATAAAACGAAAATAAAAATGTTTAAGTAAACATTTATATCGACGATTCGAAACTACTTTGTTTTACATTGAGCTTTGACGCGAGTTTGCCGGAGGTAGAAGTTGTGCTGGCCAGCGATCCCATAAGTGACGATCGTATTAGATTAATTTTTTTTAATTTCGAAATTTTAACAACAAATGCCGAGTTGTGTCGTAAAATTATATATTCCATAAATTTTACTGCACGTCACCATTGACAACAATGTACAGCAATTAGCTCCTTCAACGTAGTTATGAATTAATACGAAACTTGATAAGCAGACAAACGTCAAAACGGCCATCATACCGTGCCGGTACTATAATTTTAAATCATCTGAGTTGTGTGTCAATAGAGTCTGTTAATGTATGGATTTTGGAAGTTTGGTTTTAATTATTAATAATTTTGGCTTGGATACAAGTCCTTTGAGTCATGTCTTCGTTTAATTATGTTTCTGTAAATATGGCCGCCACAAAGAGGACAGGCAATTTGAGGCGGCGTGCTTGGATTGACTCGGGATTCCTTCGAACGGGCCGATACGGGTATTTTAGTTCGAGATTCGTATAATTTCGCGTTTTAATCTTCGATTAAGGCACAATAGCACTATCCTATTCCACTTTAAACTAGATTTCACAGAATAATTGAAAGTCAAAATAAAAACGACACTTTTCCCTCCAAAAGGCCCAGAGTGCATCCTGGATGTTTGGTATTCAGCTAGAAGTTAAGAATAGCTCTTGAATGTCGAGTCGATGACACGTCAATGGCGTAATCTACTAACTATTTGACATAAAGAATACACATTTAATATAAAGACTACATTGCAGTTTAGTCCATTGTACTTCTGGTAAGACAATATCGATTAAACAGCGGTAGAGCTCCTTCTGAATGAGTTCATCATCCAGGGTAGTACTGCCACCGTTGCTAAAATAAAATGATCTAGCTAAATGCTAAATTGTAAAGATCTGAGGGGTACTCCCACTGCGCCCGTCACCGTGAGACATAAGTTGACAAGTCTCATGTGCCTGTAATTTCACCAGCAACCTTACCCTTCAAAGCCGGAATACAGTAATGCTGACATTACTGCCTGGCGGCAGAAATAGATCCACACCTAAAGTAGTATGGTAAGTAGACGTATTTCCAGACGACGTTACTTAAGAGTATATACAACCTTAATGGCTTTGGCATAACAATCAAAGTGTTCAACATTTAATCACTTTGGAAGAAATATAATATGGTTATGAAACACGATCCATAAAAAAATGCACGGTAGAAAATAAACTTGCCTCGGAATTTTACAAGAAAATCGCTGTTTTCAATAGCTACTTAACACATATCAATTATTTATTTTTATATTAACTGAATTAAATAGAACACGTATTTATACTATGCCTCACTGCCTCCGTGGCCGAACGGTTACCATACCGGACTGCCACGCAGAGGTCCCCGGGTTCGATTCCCGGGCCGGGAGAAATATTTGTATGGCCTACATTTATTTCTCTCGTGAGTTTGGGTGTAATTTGTGGTTGTCTATGTGTGTGTCCATGGCACCCGCGACACAGGGTTTCCCTAGTGCGGGGCTATGTTGAGTGTGTGCGTTATTATTATTATTATTATTATTATTATACTATGTGATACATTTTTGAAAATAAAAAAATGAACCGTATTAGTAAAACCGGGAAAAATTATATCTTAACCGGGAATTATAGCTTAATTAGTATGTTATTGTAAAAATAAAGTTCTTTTTAATTTTAGTTATTTTAAAAATAGTAAATACGTAAAAACAACCATTTTGGAATAAGAAAGACAAATCAAATAAAAAGGGCCACATTAAAAGAACTCGTAGACAAATAAATGTTATTTATTAAGGACATTACACAAGACATAAACGTACAAAGTATCGTGCCTGGATTTAGTATGTCATTTCTTTTTTTTTTTGAGGTGTTACCTCGGCAATAAATTACAAAGAGAGAGTGAGATAGATGGCAAACGCCTTCAGCGTCCAAACTTGCGTAATTTGGAGGTACGTTCCAACAACATTCTGAAAAATCTTCAATTATAACATAAACTAGATTGTAGTGTTCGTTGTTTTTAGTAAATTTGACCAACTTCGGCCGAGATCTCTAATCAATGCTCAAGTCAGGATTTGAGTATGGTTTAAAGCACTCGAAATCATACTCAATTCCCTGCCATTAGGGTCGTATTTCCAGTGATTGTATTGCCAGTGCAATCCTGACTTGAGCATTGAGTAGAGTTCTATAATACGACTCTTAGTCTATTAGCATAAAAAACAATTGTCAATTTCATTCATTCTATATGAAAAACTATTTTACGAAATTTGACTAACTTCTGCCGTCCCGATTTGTTTCGTCCCATACAATAAAATTATTCCTTCCAGAAACTGAGTCGACCAGCACTAAAAAAATTTTGGTTACTTAATGATTCCTAAGACAGTCTTGTATCTTCTAAGGTTTCCGATTTCCCCAATACTGTCCCGTTAAATAAAAACACTCTGTATACATAGCCTGGCGATAAACATAGTCATTTCTTGTGTAAAAGAATGAATAACTGACACTCGAAGTGTTCCGTAATGTTTATATTGAATTACAGGTTCCCTTTGACGGCACGAGGACTATATGCCACACTGATAGTGCTGGATGGGCTGGATACCTTTACGTATTCAACCACACCGCCCTGGGTGTGTTATTAGACGTAGAAAATTAATTATAAGAAGCACTGGTATCCTGTAGAATGGGTCGCATACTGTGCGTAGTGTATTTTGATAATATTACAGGCACATGGGATTGGCAAACTTATGTCTCAGTCAGTCTCTTACCAAGATGCTATTGCTTAAAAATAATCTATGGGTGCCTTCAAATTAGACGCTTATTAAAGCGCCACTGTGGCAGTCGGTAGGGAGGGTCACGAGAGAGTATACGAAAAGGGCACTACAAGGTTCTGACCCTAGATCAGACAGTGTACAGGGTTGTCACAGACCTCTGTCACTTGACTTCATCCTTCATTTCATTACCAAGTGACGGAACAAGCAAGTAAGCGACACGCCTGTCCATAACAGTTTCAGTGCCACTTAGTGCTTTAGATCACAAAGATCTAAGGGGCACTGCCACTGCGGACATCACCGTGGGACATTAATTGACAAGTCCCATGTGCCCGGAATTTCACCAGTGCCCTTCAAAACCGGAACGCAATAACGGCCACATTACTGCTCGGTGGCAGAAATAGGTAAGGTGGCAGTACTTCAATGGACGATCTCTTTTACAAAGAGCTATACTGCTACTAATTAGTTGTAATTGTTTATATTTCATATTGTAATGTAATTTAATTTTAATCTGTGACATTTAAATAATATAGTGCACCTTAACTGGTAGACTATAGAGCACAAACCAATGTAATATTTTAAGACCCAATGTTATTTTTAACCGACTTCAAAAAAGGAGGAGGTTCTTAATTCGTCTGTATGTTCTTTTTTTTGTATGTATGTTACGCGATAACTCCGGTATTTGTGAACCGATTTTCATGATTCTTTTTTTGTTGGAAAGGGGTACTTCCATAGTGGTCCCATTTCATTTTGACGAAAAGCATCCACCTCGAAGGGTGGCTGTTCACGCATGAAGATTTATTTTTATTATAAATAGCGCCTAACTTTAATTTATGAGCAATTATTTTAATGGTTGATTTTGCTATTTCTCCAATTCAAGGCGTTTTTCTCTCAATATACTTTGAGTAGAGAAAACCGATTTTTATTATCTCCTGTGTCAAGTCCCGTATAGTGGCGAACTAGGGGATGAACCCGGGTTTGCGCACTTTCCGGTAACCGATTTCAATGAAAGTTGGTAATTATATGGAATTCCACGTACTTTTGAGGTCGGTTTTTTTAATACTCTTTACTGAGATTATATTATCTCGATATACTTTGAGTAGTGAGATCCGATTTTTATTATCTCCGGTGTCAAGTCCTGTATAGTGGCGAACAAGGGGATATTTCAATAAAACTTAGCAAATAGACGTAATTCCACTTACTATTGAGGTCGGTTTTTTTAATACTCTTTACTGAGATTATATTATATGTAATTATGCAATAAATGTATTCTTATTCTACATATAAAGCAACCCAAAAGCGGTGCGAGAGAAAAGGATACAAAAAAATTATTTATGCAAAATTTTCTCATTTCAGTGTCTATAATCATGGCCACACATTCCAGGCGCAAAGCCTGTGTCGACTTCTTATTAACGTGTGTAGGTAAAAGAGTCACGACCCGGCTATTTTTATGCCACACCGAATGAGGCAAACGCCTTATATTTTGTCGCGCCTTATCATCAGGACCCCAAGTCTGTTAATTTTGAAACCACTATAGTCTATAGGTTTAGGTAAATTACCTACAGTACCGGCACGCTATGATGGCCGTTTTGACAGATTACAATAGTGAGGTCAAATCTCAATTCATTATCGAAAAATATATAACCAAATGCGAGTCACACCTATAAGTTTTTAGATTTATAAGTAGTATTGCAAGGGGTAGATGATTAAAAAGTTTTAATAAAACTAAAATGAAAATGTTTACTCAATGTATAGTCAATTCAAAACTGCTTTGTTTTGCATTCAGCTTTGACGCGAGTTTGCGAAAGGTAGAAGTTGTGCTGGCCAGAGATCCCATAAGTGACGATCGTATTAGATTTCATTTTTTTTAAATTCGAAATTTAAACAACAAATGCCGAGTTGTGTCGTAAAATTATACATTCCATAAATTTTAATGCACGTCACTATTGTCAACAATGTACAGCAATAAGCTCCTTCAACGTAGTTATGAATTAATACGAAACTTATTGAGCGGACAAACATCAAAACGGCCATCATAGCGTGTTGGTACTATAAAATTAAACAAACTTCAGCTGTTACTTGGTCAACAGGTCAAATACAACATTTAGCACTGAGTTTCATACGTCGTATTACTGTTGTACTCTTTGATTTGGTCGCATGTTATTAGCTGTAATTTTTTTAAAGATATTTGTGTTCTCTGTACCGTTTAGATTCTCGGATTTCTCTCAGAGAAAAGTTTAAGGAAACTGGTATCATGACTGGCATCACAGTACATTTAGTCAAATATTTTGCATGTTCGTAAAAATATACATAATTTCCTTGAGAAAGAAGATATTCATAATATTAACCTTAGAACTAAGTCCAAACTGATACCTGAAAATATTATCATATTATATTTGAAAACATTTTGTAAAAGTTTATAATAATTTTACAATAACTAATCAGGTGATATTTTTTAGTTTATTGAATGTCACGATGGTTTTACTATCATGATATTCAATTTCTTTTTCGGGAAATTACTCCACTGGTTTGTTATAAATTATTAATAACAAAGATCGTACACTTAGAAAACTTCATTCGAGCCTGCTGGGTTCGAACCAGCATTCTCGGGTAATCCGTGAATATCACGGTAGAAAGCATCGTGCAATAAACTTAAAAATTACAATTATAGCGACATCTCTCGTCAGCGATGGTAGTTATAAAGATACTTCTCTGAGTGAAGGAATAAATTTCTCACAGATCGCACTAAGGCAAAAAAGTGGTTAAAAACCGAACGCAAAGATCTGAAAGAAGCACAACACAAAAATTCACATAGTCTGATGGTTCGTTCCGTGGCTTAATTGGCAGAACATCTGCCACGGATTGTCCAATCGGATCGAATTAATTTTTCTAAGTGTTCGATTTTTATTAATAATAATTATAGCAAACCAGGTATTTAATTAGGGTTTGTTTACATCATCGAGTATATAACCAGAAATAGAGACGAAATTTCATATTATTTGTTTGAAAACTGTTCTGCCAAATCATTACTGTGGCAACTGCGCTCCGATTGGCCAGCCCGAATTCGAGCAGTTTAACTTGAGCTTTGCTATAATGGACGAAAATTGCAAAATTATATATTTAATTACCAATGAAATGTGATTCCGTTTATTTTGTAATTAGATGTTTTGCTGTTTTTCTCACACCACTGAATGGAACAGCCCCCATTTAGTTAGAGATATTATCTTTATTGCAATAAATACGGAATATTTTCGGAATATACGGAAACGTAGGTCAAAATTCTAATTTATGATTTCAGCGCAAACGAGAGTTGATATTTAAAAGTGATATACGGCCCATTTACCTGATGAGATGCCAGGGATGGATGGCCCTTGTTTCGTCTCTATCTCTGGTTATATACTCTGATTTAAATTTAGCTAATTACGTAAACCTTTGTAATATAATCATTGTAATTCCATTTAGACTTTTGGGGAATTTATTGCTCCCCTAACAAACAATAAAACGGCCTCATGAAGTTTGTGAATTATAATTTTTTTTTTCGTGGTTTTTACAGGATTGTATCAAATCGAGCAAACAATTTGCAATCGCTGACATGACAATATATATAATAAAAAACTGTCAAACATTTACGGCAAGTGTGACACTCTCCTTGGCGACTCTCGTCCAAAGAGACTGCCACAGCCAGCCGGTGATAATAGGCGGCGTCTAAAGCCGCCACAGACTCCAAGAGTCTGAATAAATCCCAAGGATTATATTGCAATTATGATAATATTTGTTATTCTGCTAAAATCTAGTTTCAATGGCAGTCGAGTTCCAATGTAGTGTCAGTAGATTGGCATTACTGGCATTCATTCATTCATTCACTAACATTCACTTACAAATAAATGGACGACGGGTCTAATACAAAAACCACGAAAAAAATGTCCTAAGTCAACCTATTTAAACGTAGTGACGTGTAAAGGAATATGAAAAAGCTAAAACGTTGAATTTAAATTGTAATGTCGTCGCAGTACTGTTTAATTTTGCTTGCTTCGCTGTCAGTCGAACAAACGAAGACTAAAGCGTGAATGACGCTCTGTATACGATTTCAACGCCCTTTAAGTTCGGACACTTTTTAGCGCGGACCCGACGTCCATATAATTGTAAGTCAATGTTCACTAACGATCAATGTTGGTTGTCTAATTAGAAACTAGTATAGAAATTACTATGCATGTATTAATTTTTTGTACAGTTTAATCAGCAATTTGCTCTTTAAATTGAATGTATTTTTAACCGACTTCAAAAAAAGGAGGAGGTTCTCAATTCGACTGCATGTTTTTTTTTTGTATGTACGAATATGTTACGCGATAACTCAGGTATTTGTGAACCGATTGTCATGATTCATTTTTTTGTTGGAAAGAAGGTACCTCCACAGTAGTCCCATTTAATTTTGAAGAAAATCATCCAACTCTAAGGGTGGCTGTTCACGCATAGAGATTCATTTTTTATAAATAGCGCCTAAATTTTATTATAAGGAGCAATTATTTTAATGGTTGATTTTGCTATTTTGGGGAATTTATCGCTCCCCTAAATAACAATAAAACGGCCTCGTGAACTTCATGACTGGCGATATAATTATAATTCCGTACCTGCGAAGCATTACACTCTAAGCGCCATTTTTGAAATATTACGGGGAAGCAATTTTGTGTCGAAAAGCAGTTTGTACGCCAATTAGGGTAGCTCGAGATGTTATTAAAACTCAATCAGTTTTATTTCAAGCCATTCTAAATGTTGTACATGCTGCATTTCGACACAAAATCGCGTCCCCTGTAAGATTACAAAAATATCACTTACAGTGTAAAGGCCCATTTAGATGGAGAGAGTTTCTCCATCTAAATGGGCCAGAGTGACGAAAACTCGTAGGCGATTATCGTAAGCAATAATCGCCATAAGATTATCGTATCATAATGTTTACATTCAGGCAAGAACTAAAATCTCGCCTACGATTATGTCATACGAGATTCGCAAGCAACTTAATCGCCTCCTCGACTGTTTACATGGAGAAATATGTAGTAAGGAGATTCTTGCTTACGAGTTTTCGACTTGTCTAAACACGATCTCGTATGACATTTTTTCAAGTTCATACGATTATCGTACAAATCGGTTCGAATCGTTTCGAGTGCGAGAATCGCTATTCGAGTTCAGTGATTACTGCGGTATTGACTATGGACATATCGAAATGACGCAAAAATCATTCAAATTTGGAACTGCTGATAATATTAAGTTCATTGCATTGTAGAGAAATATACATTTTTTTTTTCAAATTTTATAACATTTCTTAATACAAATTTTTTTTCGTTCTCGTTTCATTAATTCTTGTCTTAGAAAAGCAGTGATAATCAAAACACCCTCGCACACTGCACTCGTGGTAGAAACGGCTAGCTCAGAAACTCGAAATACGATTTTTGCTTTCGAGTTGTGTTTACACGGAGACGTTCAATATTGAAAGGCGAGGCGATTATCGCACACGTGGAAGGGCGATAATCGCGAATGTTTAGACGTGGAAAGTTTTTTATATTCTTTCGATAATCGTACCTTCGAGACGAGAAACTCTCTCCATCTAAATGGACCTTTACGCTTCTCAGGCACGGAATTATTTCATGGGTTTACAAAAACTTTTCTCAAACAAGGCAAACAATTTGAAATCGCTAACATGACAATTCCGTAACTAAAAAACTATCAAATATTTTGGCAAGTGCAACATTCTCCTTGGCGACTTTCGTCCAAAGAGACTGCCACAGCCAGCCGGTGATAATAGTCGGCGTCTAAAGCCGCCACACCACCCCACACGGTGTGAAAAAACCGTACATAAAAACAGAAATTAACCTACTGAACAAAATCACTAAAATCTTTAAAACGCACATGCCTTCCTGACCGGGTCGTGTACGGAGTGCCGGGCGAGGAGGTGGTTTGGTTTGTCTGGGGGAACTGAAGACAGCAACTACGGCGGGACTGTAGCCAGGGGCTGCCCAGCCCGTGGCACGGCAGGTGGGGATCGGAAGCCATCGGTGACATCAGCATGCGCGTGTTAGCGGAAGATTTTCTCTACTAAATTCTAAGCTTCAAATGTTATATATCTAATATTTAATTATTAAATAAAAGGGGGTATACTTTAAATAAATTTACTTTATCTACCTTATCGATTCCTAAACTTAAACTACGAGAAGCTAATTGCGATAAAAATATAATTTATCTACTGACGGTAGAAATGTTGTAAATACAAACAAACAAAGCACAGGTCAAATCGTATTTATTGGACATATAAGCCCAGAAAGTCAATATCTATCTATTAGTTTTAACGCTCTAAAACAAGTATAATATTCACATTAGAATAGGCACCTGGTACATACCATGTAAGGCATAGCAATAATTTACTACACATTTGTAAGGAAATTGCAGGCTACTAAACCCTGGATTTCGATGGAACAATGTATACACAAATTCACAAAGAAATACAATGATAATAAAAGTGAAATAGTGATTACTTAACTTACTTACTGCTCAGCAACCGGACTCAATAATTTCATTGAAATACCATGAGCAAACCCTTTTATACAGTACAAATACCACTCCTGTGGTTGAATTTATCCAATCAGAAAACGAGATTGCTTTGCAGTGTTGGTTTTATAACATAATTTTATTTCCATTAAAAACAGTAATGATAGGATTCCGTGTATAGGTATATAAATTATATCTATATAAATATCAATAGATTTAAGTAACATTTTTAAACAACATGACTTGCTTCTCTGGCACTGAACGCAGCAACGTGCCCACTCGCGACAATCTTTGTTGATGCTAGGCCACGAGCAGCGACTTGCTACCAAGCGCAAAGATGCCCATGCACCAGGGTAGCTGAGGTTACGGCAACGGTCGAAAGCCGCTCGACGGAACTGCGAACTGAGGTAAGGTCGAGGGCGACCAGTTGCGGTATCACATATTAGAGTGATGTTGTTGCCCGTGATCAAAACCTGTTCCAATTTCTTCTTCTTTTTCTATGTCAGATATTTGAGACTGAGCTAGTGCGGCGAAATCGTCTTCAAGTAAAATCGCCTCGATGAGGGATAAAGTGTCCGCGACGACGTTGTCTTCACCTCTAACATATTGAATGTCAGCTGTAAATTGGCTAATAAAAGATAACTGGTTCAGTTGCGGTGGAGGTTCACGACCTTGTACAAAGGCGTACAGCAGTGGCTTATGGTCAGTACATATAGTCACGTGTCGCGCTTCGCGAATGTGGCGAAAATATTGTACGCTTTCGTACACCGCTAGCAATTCCCGATAATAAGCTGGCCACTGAGCTTGCCGAGGAGTCAATTTCCTGCTAAAGAAAGCGAGGGGATTCCAGGCACCGTCCACCTGTTGTTGAAGGCAAGTACCAACATGAACACTGGATGCATCGGTAAATAACCCAAGAGGTGCATCCATGATCGGGTGTTGCAATAACGTGGCACTAGATAGGCTGGCTTTGCTGGCTTCGAAATGCTCCAGAAGCTCCAGCGTCCATGAAAATGGTTTAGCGCCTTTGTCATTTGTAGAGACGACAGCGTCAATCAAGGGAGCCTGAAATTTAGCTGCTTGAGGAATGAAACGTCTATAAAAATTTAACATGCCCAGAAAACGGCGCATACCCTGTATGGTTTTGGAGGAAAATCTAATAGGGTTTGGATTCGTTCTTGCGGAGGGCGAGTCCCATCAAGAGTTATAAAGTAACCTAAAAAATCGGGCCTCTCTTACTCCAAAATTGCACTTGGAAGGGTTCAAAACAACACCATAATCCAGAAGGCGTTGAAAAAGAGTCCGCAGGTGGTCCTTGTGGAAAGCGTCGTCCTTATAAAAGATGAGGATATCGTCCACATAAGGAAAACAGAAGTCGAAACCCCGTGTGACCTCATCGATGAGCCTTTGAAATGTTTTACCCACATTCCTCAAACCGAAAGTCATGAATGGGAATTCGAAGAGGCCAAAGGGAGTGGTAATAGCCGCCTTGGGAATGTCCTCTTCTACCACAGGAATTTGATGGTAAGCCTTTACCAGGTCAAGGCTGCTGAAAACGGTGGCTCCGCTGAGCCTGTTGGCAATATGCCTCACCGGGTAACGATCGGAAATGGTCCTGGCGTTTAGACTGCGATAATCGCCGCAAGGGCGCCAGGTGCTATTCTTTTTCAAGGTCAAATGCAGCGGAGACGACCACGGACTATCTGGAGGCCTTGCAGCAGCGGAGCGCACCATCTCCTCAATTTCTTTTTTAACGTCTGCCAGTTTTTGAGGGGCCAAACGACGGGGCCGGCAAGAAACTGGTGGGCCATCTGTGGTTTTGATGTAATGCAGAGTGTTGTGCTTGACGACTCTCGGAAGACCAGGCGGTTTAGTAATTTCCGGAAAGTCTAAAAGCAGGCGTGCAAATTCATTGTCGAAAACCACAGACTTAACGCTGAGTTGACTTATGTTACAGATGGAGGCAAGAACAGAAAGTCCGATGATAGCTGTTTCGACGTCTGCAATATTAAAATTCCATCGAAATTCGCGACGGAGACTGAAATTTAATAAAAATGTGCGACTGCCGTACATTTTTATACTGGTGCCATTGGCGGCACTAAGAGTATAATCGGAAACTTTGCATTGAGTCGACAGAAGTTTCCGAAGGAAACAGGAAATGTCGGAACCGGTGTCAAGCAAGAATTTAAATTTGGTTACCTTGTCAGTGACAAACAGGCGGTGACCGGTAAGTTGGTTGCAGTCGGATGTCGCCATTACCGCTGACTGCTCCCTTGATTTTCCGGAATCGGATCTAACCAGGAGAACAGCCGGATACATTTGACAGTCTTGCCCTGATACCGACGGTGGTACCAGCACAAGCCGTGCGGCGTCGCGGACCTTGATCTAAGGCAAGATCGGCGAAAGCTGGATCTTGATCGTGAATGGCGTGTAGACAAAGCCGCTACCTGCTTGCTGAGTGCCTGTAATTGAGCAATGATGGGGACCAACTCATTGTTAGAAGACGCGGGTGGCGCCGTGGCGCACATGGTCCCAGTAGATGAGGGAGTCACCTCTAAAATTTTGTCCGCCAGCTCAGCAATTTTTTCTAGGCTCAACTCTGCCTGGGCTGTCAAAATTGCCTGGACCGTCCTAGGGAGTCTCTGGAGAAATAGTTCTCTTAAAATAGCCTCGTCAGTTAAGTTGCCAGACAGGGAGCGCAAGTGCCTAAGAAACACGCTTGGTTTCCTATCACCGAGCTCTTGCCCAGACATAAGCTGCCTGATTCGTTGAGCTTCGCTGGCCGAAAACCGCTCAATCATTTCAGCCTTAATCCAATTGTACCGCTGGCCGTGAATCCAGCCCGATTAGTAATTAAATCCTCGACATCTCTTGATAAACTAGAATCTATCTGTGGTGGTTGTTGAGCCTCGGAGGAGGAGGAGGGGCCTGCGCCGGGAGGTTCATCCGCTAGACCAGCTTTGAGCTCAGTGTTCTATCGAAATAGCAACTCATTTTGAGCCGCGAGCTTCTCGAGTAGTGCCTTCAGTTCGTCCATGCCAACCACACCTCAGTTCTAGTAGTAGGGTTAGTGATAAATTATTAAAGAAAACCTCACTGGCAGGAAGTCAAGTCGGAAAAAAAAAGGTTGTAAAATACAATAAATGCAAAATCCGAGGTCCAAAATGTAAGGTCGACGGGCGCGTGACTCGTCTCGACCACCGGTAGATGACGTAGATCGCACGTTCGCACGTAACTGCTCACAAGTCGCAGTCAGCCAAATGTCGGAGCCGATCCTCCATGGAAACTCCAGCGAGCGTTAGAAAGGAGTATGAGGCCTTCTTGGTATTACACATCGTCTTCAAGTCTTTCGACATTGCATTATAAAGTTTTTTATAAACTTTTATTTCTTGAGAAACGTAAAATGAAAATCGTCGGAATTTTCACGTAAATGTTCGAAGCCGCCGACACTATCACGTCGGGGTCACCAATTTGGTGAATTTATCGCTCCACTAACGAACAATAAAACGGCCTCGTGAACTTCATGAATGGCGACATAATTATAATTATTTCGTGGTTTTACAAAAACTTTTCTCAGACAAAGCAAACAATTTGCAATCGCTGACATGACAATTCCGTAACTAAAAAAATATCGAATATTTTGGCATGAGTGACACTCTCCTTGGCGACTCTCGTCCAAAGAGACTGCCACAGCTTGCCGATGATAATAGGCGGTCTCTAAAGGCGTTTTTCTCTCTCAATATACTTTGAGTAGTGAGAACTGATTTTTATTATCTTCTGTATCAAGTCCCGTATAGTGGCGAACTAGGGGATAGTTTAATAAAACTTGGCAAATAGACGTAATATCACGTACTTTTGAGATCGGTTTTTTTAGTACTCTGTCTGTGGTTATTAATGTTCCGTAATTAGTAGACCACGGCATCGACCCGCCTTTAAAGAGAACAATACGAAAAAATTGCAATGGCAGTTGAACAGTAGCTCGGTGGCTAGCCACTGCTCTTAATTTTTAACCGACTTCAAAAAAAGGAGGAGGTTCTCAATTCGACAGTATGTTTTTTTTTTGTTACGTGACAACTCCATCTGTGAACCGATTTTGATGATTCTATTTTTTGTTGAAAAGAGGGTACCTCCATGTGATCCCATTTAAATTTGAAGAAAATATTCCTAAATATTGGCAGACTAGGGGATGAATGACTTTTGAGGTCGGTTTTTTTAGTATTCCGTACTGTTTACGTCCTTGTAAATTTCGTAATTAAATTCATAGAATGTCACGATGTTTGATCAACATGACAGAATTTTTTTTTTTAATTTTTGTGAAATTGCTTCACTAGTGTATTACATTTTGTTCTTAACGACTTAGTGACTAGAAATTCTGCTATTGAATAAACACTCATAAACCAACCCAAACAGAAATGTTGGTATCAAACTCCAAAGCACTTTCTAAAACAATAAACAACAATAAAGCTGTAATAGGAATTGAATTTGAGTAATTAAACCAGTGAAACCTATCAAATGCAGTTCGCCATTGGCATTTCACAAAATAACAATAAATCTTTCAGTTCTACTCGGCCACTAAAATCGGAATTTATGGTGGCTATCCGCGGTGAAAACAATGAAGGCATCAATTACGAATATTAAAACCTCCATTTTGCCTGTCCATTCGTTTACACTTTATATTAAAGCTATATTTTGAATATTTATAGCACGTGAGAATGATGTCAAAAATACACCCTCGCTCTCTTACCCCTATCCAATTAAACACTAATATAGACAGACATGTAATTAAGAAAAAAGTTAAAAATAAACAAAAGTGTTTGTAAAAACACACTGGATGTATTATTAGGCGTTGAAAATTAGTTATAAGAATATAATATAAAATAAAAAAAAAATTGATTGGTCACATTATTAGACTTCCTTCCTTTTAATGGTTTTTGAAGAATACAGAACAAAACTTTTATTTATACATCAATATTCATTGCCTAACTATGCGCCTGAGTAAAAACAAAAGTCAATATTGACATGTTACCCACTGATACCGAAAACAAAAACTATACACAATTCACTTATCTAATATAAGCACAGTTTTGAGATAGGTTTCTTTGGTATCGGGACTGGGTCATATTTGACCCTTCTCCTTTAAATTACATTACAAATGACATTATTTAAATTACACCTACATCCCTTTTAAGGCAAGTCACTGGAGGAGAAGCAGGAGAAACTGTTTTGCTGTATCAAATGGTTTAGCTATTTACACTTAAGAATTTTTGTCTAATTGTACTTCATCCGAAAACAGGCTATAACAAAGGTTTAAAGAGAATTATTCAAGAATAAAATATCTAACTTTGCACATAATTTTTATATGGAGATATTTCTTTTTAAGTACTACATAGAACTTGCAAAATTTTGGTTTTCAATTAAAAACAAAATTTGAAAATTGCCCAACGGTTAGTTGCTGGTTAGTCGCCATCCGGCGCTTGAAAAACGGGAGTAGATCTCCTATGTCGAACCGGTTACACAAACCATAGATAGCTTTATCTATGGCACGTCTTTTTACCTCTTTCATACAGTCATGAAAGTAAAGCTTATATTGACCGGCTTAATGCGATTCCGCATCGATAAGTGTGATGACTCTTTTATTTAACAATCTTAGAACAAAAAAACCAGTACTACGCATTTAGTACCAAGCGCTACCAATAGATGGCATTGCTTGTATTCTAAAACGCGCAAACAACTTGTTAATAAAAATTTGCATAAAACTGGAAGTATTTTCTGAATTATATGGGATAAGTTGTGCGATTCACGTAAGTTCAAGCTGTTGAAATATCGTTGAAGTTATGTAGTCGTTCGATCGAAGTCCTATCCAAAATGGACATTCATGTATCATTTGAACGAACGTTGATATGAGTAGAACCGAAACGTAACGACTAACGAACGACATCTTGGATTGTGAAATTTGACATTTAGTCGTAGAAAGTCTATTAAAAGAACTGTCAAAATTTTAGCAAAATACATATGACTTGTCGTTTAGAGTCTATTTAAGCGCGATTCATATACCAGAATACGCTTTAACGACATTTGGATCGAACGACTTTAAAATTGGACTCGTTGACGGTCACTGTCACACGTGAATACGAAAAAGCAGTTCAACGCTAAACCGCTACGATATCGTAACGGTTTGATTACGTGAATTACCCCCTAGGAATCTAGACCGATACGTCACTGCTTTCAACTCACATAGGGGTTGCACAATGACCGCTTCCAACCCGTGAGACGGCTTGCTATAGCCTTACTTAAAACTTACTTCTATGTGCATAGTGACTCGATTTGGATTGACAAGCGCCTTTATTTTTATGGTATCTTTAACTGCGTAGAGATGTTGCATCGCTTAGCGCCTTTTACCGCATGTACCATGGTGAGTGCTCTGAGGAGCTGTTCAACCTCATCCTCCCTTCCCCGTTCCTGCTCAGAAGCACGCGTGCTGGCCTTCGTAGTCACCGTTTCACTACCTGCCGCATTCCATCGCGTACTAAAAGGTTCGGTGGCTCCTTTCTCTGCCGCACGGTTGACAAATGGAACTCCCTTCCGGCACATGTCTTCCCTCCCTCTTATGATATGGGGTCCTTCAAACGAGGCGTGAAGAGGCATATTGTAGGCAGGCAGGGTGGAGGCGGCTAGTGCAGTGAGGATTCCATCGCTGCACTAGGTTCCTTCGCGTTTGGATACCACTTTCCACTTAACATCAGGTGGAGTGGAGTCATTTGCCTGTCAGGTATAAAAAAAAAAAATATATATTTTGTAGGAAATGAAACTATTTTTCCGGATTTAAATCGCGTATATTTATTTTTTCAAACAAACCAACGTCTCGGGCCCTTTACAGGTCCCATGGTCACGGTTGACTGAGGTGGTACAGTCTTCAGCCGCGAGAGGCCATTGAAATTAAAAAACATCCTAATTTCAACAGGGAAGACGGTTTCTCCGTACCATCAGTTTGGGATCCAGTATTTCCTCTGATGAAAAATCCCAAACGGACATAAGACTGCAGTACTAATTAATATGTTTTAGTTTATTCTAATTTCTATTATTAATAATAATAAATTGAACTTAATAAAAATTCATTCAATAAAATAATTTGTAAAATTTAATGTAGCGTAAATTGGAATGTTTTCTTTGTAAAATTAAAAATAAGGTATTTAATTAATAACTATTGTAATTTATGTGAAAAAATAGGGTGGTTTACTTATTTATTATTATTTATTATTTTATATTAGAAAACCTAAGAACTCGATATATATTTTGATATGTTCAACAACTGTATTGAAAAGAAAAAACCTGTCCAACACCGTAACAAAATAAATCAATCATAATTTAAAGAAATCAAGCCCAGCCACTTGTTTTTAATTTCTGTAAATAATAAAAAGATTTCTTTCAAAATACGTAGTAAACACTGTCAGAATTAACAGTTGAAATCAATTCTTCATTGCTGCTACTGTACATTGGCGTTGATTTAATAAAAAATCATTTATTCAGAGCTTTGCGAGCATTAAATGGCGCGGAAGGCCACATTGATAAATTGTTTTATATTTACGTGGGTTTTTAAAATCGGTGGCGTAGCTGTCCTATGGCAAAGTGAGGCAGTGCCTCGCAGACACCAGCACAGCTGAACAGTTGCAGTGCCACTCAAAACTTTAAATCACAAAGATCTGAGGGGCATTACCGCTGCGCCGGTTACACTGAGACAAAATTGACAAGTCCCATGCGCTTGGAATTGAGCCGGAACTTGAAAATAGGTAAGGTGGCAGTACTTCCCTGGACGAACACTTTTGCAATGAGCTCTATTACTGCTAAAACTCCCACTGCTAGGCATAGGTTTCCTCAAAGAAGGTTTAGACGTTTAGCCCAATGCGGGATAGGGTCTTAACGTGTTTTCCAATAGCTACGAACTTTTTTCGACATGCAGATTTAACTACGATGTTTTTTTTTCGTTTTTGTTTAATTTATTTTGAAACAGTAAACACAATTAAAGCTTGTAATTAAATTTTTACAGTAAGTATACAGTTTTTTTTTTTAATGGGACAATATACGAAAATCGGAAACCATAGCGACATATAGCAAACTTTTCCTTTACCGCTTACAAGAAGTATTACAAATCCTATACAAATACAAAATGTTTATTCTTTAACAAAAGACCCAAAAAAGATTAGTGACAAAGATACTACTTTTAAGTATATATAAATACGTGTGTCAGGAGACCCCGCTCTTCCCAAGATTTTATAAAAATGTTAATGATTTTTTTATAGTACAAATCTAAAAGTTAAATATCCAAAAAAAGAAAAATGAAAAATATAATTATTTATGGAAATGATGGAACATGTGCACGTGTACGTGTGCATGTATGTGTATTTACTATAATATTAATAATATCGATATTTAATATTCACAACCTGTACAGTATACTTACTTACATACACTTCATACTCGAAAAAGTGCATAAAATATAACAAATAAAACAAACTTCATGTTAAACAAGACAAACATAAACAAATCTAAATATTAAGGGTAAACTTTGGCAATAACTCAATGGGGTTTGGGACCGGCGTCAATAACAGTCGAATTTTCGGTGAAGTGGTACCATACCTCACCGTACGTAGAATATAAGCTTGTGAACATTATTTAACGGTGTATAGGGTAATAGTTTGTCACGCGGGTCTGACACCACCCAAGCATGTTCTGTTGTAGACAACTATAGTCTTGAAAGCCCAGCGTCCTGATTTTGATTGCCTCTCTCGATCGGAAATTGCGTTCTTTCGTCGAGGCGTATAATGTTGCGGATAAGTTACCCGCTACCAGCTGGGTTTGGGTTAAGATGAACCTTATTCCTACTAAGTCTTTCTAATTTGTGAGTTAAACTATTGTTCATAGTAGAAATTTCAAATGTTTCCGATCGGCCAGCTGTGAATCGCAATTATGCGCCTCGACTCAGAAGAGTTGCAGCTTTCCGATCGGAGAGGCACTCACAAACAAGCTGCTGATGATCCTTGCACTGTTTACGGTAGCTTCGACATCCTTAACCGCTCACGCGATACATGCAGCCGTAGATGCATACCACACCTATAGGTGCCGGTGATGATTTTATACTGATTTATCGGATATCGAAGTTATAACAGGTAAAAGAACTAATATTAATTGCTATTTCGGTAACTACTCTAGCAAACCATAAAGTTTTTAATGCCTGGGTCTGTCATTTAAAAAAATAACCAACTTCAAAAATACGTCACGACAATCGTGTGTGTTTGAGATGTTTTTGTTGGTAGTACGGAGGGTATTTATTTAGCAATGCAGAATAATAATTTTTATTTATAAAAACTTGTATTTAAACTGAATCCTTTTCTATTTTGCGAAACCAAATAGCCGCCAATTTGCGGTAGGAGGAGCGCATCGCGTGAGCGGATAAAAATGTGTGTGAAGTACTGAAGAGTCCTAGGTAGGGGCCTCGGAAGCAATTGGGGGGCGTTGATGCCGTCCAGGGCTAGCTCGCATTTGAAAAAAAAAAACTGAATTATCTTTATAAACTACATTACGTAATTCTATATAAATTTTGTTCGTTGTGAGATTTTGTGTTAACTTAATATAAAAAATACTAGTTTTCAATTATTTTTTGCGGTGGTGGACGTTGAAATTTTTTTATCTTGCCTAAACGGGCGGTGAGCTAAAAAGTTTAGGGACCTATGTTCACACAGTTATAAAACGTTCACAAGAAATCGTGCCCTTACTTTCTCTCTCTAGTATCTTAAAACACAAAGTTACTGGAGAATTGTATATACAAATTTTCCATTCAGATTTCACATCTTCTTATTCACACACTGGCTTGTACCTATTGTTAAAGTAGTACATCCAAATTAAGACCCTTGATAAGAAATTTAAAATAAATTAAAAGTTTTGCCATCTCCTGAATAATTACTCTTTATAAGATACGAGTTTGACAAAGTAAGGCATCGAAATTGTATTTGTAATTTAGTATGGAGTGGTACTTAGAATAATAACGCATAGAATGATAGTTTCATATCAATCGAACTGTCATAAGTGAGGCAAAAATCAAAGTCATGTAGGCTAGTTTTAGTAGTAGGTTAATTTTCGGTTTTAGTGAATATTTATATAAAAATACAAGTTGAAACGCCTTACTTCCTTGTGGAATGTGATGTTAGTATCTATTTTATGTTTGTCTGACGTATTTTTACACTCATTTACCGCACATTTCGTCATTTTTAGCTAAAAATCTGTTCGCGGTGCAAGTTGACCTTGAGCACTGAAGGCCCGCCCGCTCGTGTAGGCCCTTTAGGCGCGCTTCAATTTGCCTCACTTAGCGCGTGCGGACTAGGTTTCTATGCGTTATTATTATAAGGAGTGGTATTTGATGACAGATATCACGTCTTCTCTCTTCGAGAATTTTGATGGGAGTGGCGGCGGAACGAAGCAAAGAAAAAGAATTAGAGAACGATTCAAAATTTCAAAAGTAAATGGCCATTTACCAAAAAAGGGTAATAAAAAGGTGGGATGACGATGAAAGAGGTCGCATAGTTACAAGTTATTTTACAATCTAACAATTAATATTAACATGCGATATCAACCTGGTTTCAAACAATGATATTCCCTATACTATGAGTACCAGAACAACGGAATTCATTCTGGGGCAGTACCCAGAACACTGTTGCTATTGGCTCTTTTAAAACATCTTAATTACTTTTTCTGCTCCTATCCCTAAAGGGCGCATTTATTCTACAAGAATTTATTAATATTTTTACTATTATTTATTATTATTTACTTTATACAAATACATAAGAATAGTAGCAGTAGAGCTCCTTGTGAAAGAGTCTGTCCAGGGAAGTGCTGCTACCTTACTTATTTCTGCCGTCAAGCAGTAATATGAGCATTACTGCTTTCCGGTTTAGAAGGGTAAGGGTGCTGGTGAAATTAGAGGCACATGGGACTTGTCAACTTATCTCATAAGATCTTCGCGATTTAAAGCTCTGTGTAACAAATCGTGCACCTGGTGGTAAGCGACATGCCTGTCCACAGCAGTTGCCATTCTGAACTTAATTTAATTTAAACCGCAAAGATCTGAGGGGCACTGCCACTGCGCCCGTTACACTGAGCCTGAGAAGTAAGTTGATAAGTCCCATGTGCCTGTGTTTTCACCAGCACCTTTCCTCTTCAAAACCGGAACGCAATAATGGTTACATTACTGCTTGGTGGCAGAAATAGGTAAGATAGCAATACTTCCCTGGACTAATTTCACAAGGAACTCTATTCCTATTAAAGTGCTGGAAAATTTGGTGAAGTTTTTACCCTTTTTATTTCTCTTATCAAGTATCTAGCATATACTATCATACGTGCTTATTCGGTACGGTTATCGATAGAATAAATTATTTTGTGGCGCCATCTGTTAGCATAAAATTGAAGTACGTGGTTGAGAGCTATCACTAAGCTGCCAAAAGAAAAATAAAAATAATATCCCAGGTACATTCACTCGGTACCTCCATTGATACCCTCCCGGCTTCCAGTTGACCTTCTATAAATACCATCCTTTATTGTCTGTGGAAAACATTCGTACAATATTGCGGTCCCGGAATTTGACAAACTTATAATAATATTCAAAATGAGGGCGAGTGAAGCGAATAGGTTTCATCTGGAATTTCACATTTGATTTACTAAATGCTTTATTGTCTCGAGCAAACATGAAAGTGTGGACGAAACGAGTGAATTTAATGAAGTTCGTGGATTTAGTGAAATTAGTGTAAAAAACTTTAATTAAAAGACTTGAAGTAGAGGTTTTCTTTTTATTTATGATATACCAAGTATGACGGGACGAACAACTCGTGCACCTGTTGGTAAGCGACACGCCTGTCCATAGCAGTTGCAGTGAAACTCAGAGCCTTAAATCATTTAAGTAGCAGTAGAGCTCCTTGTGAAAGAGTTCATCCAGGAAAATACTACCACCTTACCTATTTCTGCCGCAAAGCAGTAATGTCAGCGGTTTTGAAAGGTAAGGGTGCTGGTGAAATTACAGGCACATGGGACTTGTCAACTTATGTCAGGGTGACGGGCGCAATAGTAGTGCCGCTTAGATCTTTGTGATTTAAACCTACGAGTGGCACTGCAATTGTTATGGACAGGTGCACGACGTGGTCGTGCCGTCACTTGATATTACATAAGAAAAAATCCTTTGTTCCTCTTGGTACTACCAGCAGAACTACTAGTAGTTACACGGGTAATAATAATCTCCCGTGTAACTTATACGCTTTTGACTTTCTAACAAAAATAATTTCTTTATGAAAAGGCATGTCATAACACTGTTTACAAGCACGTGGGACGATAACAATCTTTATCGTAATTTACACACGAAAAGCGTCATTTTTAAGTATTGGTTGTAAAAACGTATACAGTTCCCTTTAAAATAATCGTTTACCTTAGTTAAACGTAATCGCGGTACCATGAGTTTGGAGTTAGTTCTAAGGTTGAATAAGAACAAAGGTTGATTTGTATTTGCTGGTTAATATGCAAACTAACCTAGTTTGTCATCATGAGCAAATGTGTGAATTGAGTAAAATTAATGCGAAATCTTTTTTTTAAACATATCATCACGCCTGTCTCCCATAGGGGTAAGCAGAGACCATGGACCTTCATCTGTTACGTTCCTGACAAACCTCTTTCCCCTCTTCCACTTCCAACAATCTCTTCATACATGCTCGATTGTTCTTGGTATTTTTAACCCGACCTGTTTTAAGGACATTCCGATATGACTGAGATTTAATTTTACTATTTTTTTATTTACTAAAGATTTAACTATAAAAAAGATGTGACTGTACACTACTGTGGAATATAGTCATCTGCTCTAAAATTTTGTAAATTGAAAAGGAAATAACTCTACTAGACGCCTTTATTTTCTATCTTATTTCATACCCCAAAACTAACAACGAATCGTAATTTAAATTTGAAAAACAATTTCCGCAGAAAATCGACTGTCTGTCGCAGACACATGTCAAGACAACGAACTATTAATGTACCGTTTTCAATTTTACTATAGTAGTAGTGGGAGAAAGATTGCTCAATTTAGAGGCATACTTCTTTTCGTTTAGAATTGAATAGAACGTAAACGAAAAATCAGGGATCGTAAACCTTTTCTTCAAGCAACAAATTAGGCAAACGAAAACATCATGAAAATTGTTGACAAACTACATTTACAAATGACTTGAATATGGTGGATTTTCATATAAAAATAATCATTTAATGTATCAAATCTCTATTTTTTATTGTACAGTTTTTGAAATAAGTGTGTAAAGCTAAGTACTGAATACGTAAGTAATAAATAACGTAAAAATTACATATAGGTAGTAAATACGTTCAGGATTTTGTTTTACGGTTTTATTAAATTGTTTTGAAAATGACGTCTGATGAAAATCCTCCTTCTGCCTAATGCTATAAAAACAACAGTGCCTTTCAGGCATGCCAACATGTTTCCACGAGTGATAGTTACATTCTATTATAGAGTACAGTTTAAATCATATTTAATTTAATGTAAATACTTTGTTTCTTTACAGTAACATTTATTTCCATGCAAACTTTATCAAATGTTATACATTGCAATATCTCAACAAGGTTGAAAGTCAGTATCTGCTTGCGCCAAAAATCGTATTTGAATTTACTTCGCGAAGTTTAGACACATTCGAGTCGTATTGGAGATGGTTTGATTTGATCAATAACTACTTTCTTATTTTTCCGTTTTCCATACGTTTCCCGCACATACCTTTCTCGCACGCAAGTGAGAGAGAACGTCACCCAAGTGGTGACACCAAGCGGACGAAGAAGAAAACACTGGCTTCCGCCTTGTTGGAATTACACCGATGAATGCAACCGCCGAAAAATCATAGTAAAACCATATTTAACAGAAAAGTATGGTGAACAATAGTGAACGTACGATTGGTGAACTTCTAACATGAAGAATCGCTCCCTGGGCGAGGCAAGAAGTCGAGATCGCTCAACTCACCGGCAGAACAGCAACGAGGTTGGTTTTGAAGAGATATTGTGATCCCAGCTTACCTACTCTTATTTGTTCCAATCCACCTACATCCACATACATATTTATTCATATAGTCCACAAATCGAAGGAAGGCATCGGTTTGGGCTACCCGCAACTAAAATTGCGCCACCATTATCTAATAAATAAACGTTCTGCGTAACAAACCGCTTTAATTGTTGTACGAATAATAAGGTTTTTATGTGAATAATAAGGTTTTTTTAAATTTCTAAAAAGCAACATGTTTATACACAATGATTTGCTGGTTCGTACACTAGCGTTTGGTAGTGAATGTTGGATACGGTAGAAGAAGCATAAAAGTAGAGTTAATGCAGCGGAGATGAAATCTTTGAGAAAAATTTGTGGAATAAAGTTGAGTGATATAGTCAACAATACAGTAATACATGAAATAATGGGATTTGAAAGATGATGTGGTGACTAAAATAGAGAAAGGAATGTTGACCCCCCACCAGATCAGGGCCCCAGTGGTACGAGCTTCATATCCCTGGCAGGCTTGCTTTCCTCCAGGAGATTCGTCAAGCTGTGCTGATGCTGTAGTTGAGGTCTTGCGATTGGGCATGGAGTATTATATACCATACTTCGATGTACCCAATTGACCCCAAGCTCGTCCATGGTTTAACGCTGACTGTAGTCGTGCTGAAGCACAAAAACAGTCTGCGTGCCTAGCTTGGGCGGATGCTCGACTACGCAAAGCTCCGAATACTCGAAATCTGAAGAAAGACTGTAATAAAGCCACCAAGAAGAGCAAAAGTGTGTTACATAGGGCCAAGTTCGACCATGTGCGTCGCATAGGGGCCAAGCTTGCCTCTTTTCCAGCAGGCAGCAAGTCCTTTCGGTCCCTGGCCAAAGCGGTCGAAAAAACTTTAGTAGCCACTCATTACCATCTCTGCTGAGGCCAGACGGCTCGCTGGCCCATACTGCGGAAGAGAAGGCGAATATTTTGACCTCACTCTTTGCAGAGAGTTCGCGTGAGACTGGATGCACTGTGGCGCCAGTTCACATACGCAAAAAAGAGGTACTCAGAACTCTGCGTAATCTAGACGTGCAAAATACTAGCGGGCCAGATGGAATTCCAGCAATAGTCCTGCGCAACTGTACGCCTGAGTTGTCTCCTATTCTCACACGCCTGTATCGCCTCTCGCTTGAGACTGGTGTAGTTCCCAGGTCGTGGAAGCTTGCAAATCTGCAACCAGTGCCTAAAAAACGAAGCAAAGCTGACCCTGTCAACTATAGACCTATCTCAGTCACTTCCATACTCTGCAAGACTATGGAACGTGTACTTAACAACCGTCTCCTGTCGTACCTTGAAAACAACGATCTCCTCAGTGATCGTAGTACGGATTCCGAAGAGGACGATCTACTGGGGATCTTCTTGTGTATGCCTCTCACTTATGGAACGAGGCTATAGTAGAGCGTGGCGAAGCCATTGTAGTGTCTTTAGACATTTCTAAGGCCTTTGACAGGGTCTGGCACGCAAGCATTTTAAGTAAGCTTCCCTCTTATGGACTTCCCTCTGACCTTTGCAATTGGATTTTCTTGAGTGAACGTTCGTCTCGAGTGGTCTTAGAAGGCTACTCTTCCGAACATCGGGCGATAGATGCCGAAGTTCCTCAGGGTTCTGTATTGTCCGCAACCCTCTTTCTGCTGCATATAAACGATATGTTGATTCCAAGTACCTTTGTGTATGCTGATGACAGCACAGTTGTGGACAGGTACTAGACCAATGCAAGGGTCAGTGAAGAAGAAATCCAGTCTTGTCGAGAGTCCATGGTTAGTCGTTTGAATTTGACACTTAAGGCAGTCCCCGATTGGGGCGATGCCAATCTTGTCAAATTTAATGCTACCAAAACACAGGCGTGTCTTTTCTCCACTAAACGGAGTCCCTTTCACCTGACTCCGACTTTTCGTGATATATCCACACCGTCTTCACCTACTTTGAATGGACCTGTCGTCCAATCTGAACTTCGGCAGTTACATTGAATCCATGGCCAAAAATGCAGCCATGAAGCTTGGCATCCTTTCCAAGGTGAGGCGATACCTCACACCGGGATAGTTGCTTCAGCTATACCAAGCACAAGTCCGATCTTGTATGGAGTACTGCTGCTACTTATGGGATGGCTCTGCTAAATACCAACTGGCCACCTTGGATTCAATAGACAAGCGTGCTAAGAGGCTTATAGGTGACGCGGAACTTAAAAAGTAGAGGCGAAGCTGCAGAACCTTGAACACCGCCGTAGAGTTGCCAGCTTATAGGTATTTTACAGGATATATCACGGAGAGTGTGAGATGGAATTGCATAATTTGATTCCGCCTTCCCCTTTCCATCATCGGGAGACTAGACGTGGGCGGGGGTTCCACCCCTATGTTGTGGATATTCCCCGGATTCGCACGAAGCGTTTCGCTTCCACATTTGTATGGCGAGCGGCTAGGGAGTGGAATTCCCTGTCTGCAGACTTGTTCCCTGAACGCTATAAGTTGGACCTTTTAAAGGTGACAGTGAATAGGCATTATTTAGGTGTGCACGCTACATCCTCGACCTCATCGTCACTTTCCATCAGGTGAGATGGAGATCAAATGCGCACTTACTTTTATAAAAAAAAATGGGGTGGTTTGGGCATATAGAGCGGATGGATGTAAGAAAAATTACCATACAGATTGATAGATGATACGAATGTGGCTGGAAGGGTTTTAAGAGGACGTCTCAGAAAGACTTACATTGACCAGATGATGTCCTCAAAAAGACTGGGATACGAAGTGACAAGAATAAAAGAAATTCTGTGACAAGGGTAGTTGATATATGTGAGGCTAGAAAGTTGTGTCAGAATAGAGTAAGGTGGCATTCCGTGGTCTCTGTCCACCCGAAGAAGTCGTGTGTCTGGTGTTAAGCGACACACCTGACCATAGCAGTTGCAGTGCGATTCAGAGCTTTAAATTGCAAAGATCTGAGGGGCACTACCACTGTGCCCGTCGCCCTGAGACATAAGTCGACAATTCCCATGTGCCTGTAATTTTATCAGCGACATTATCCTTCAAAACCAGAAATACATAAATCCATCAGGTGAGCATGTTATTGAAGTTTTTACTCTTTTTATTTTCCCTCTAAAGTTGGTGTTTTGATAATAACTATTATTCGGTGGGGCAGTCGAATTATTCTCAATACTATATCACCTCTACGACGTCAAAGAGTAATAAATAAAAACACCAAAAAAATAGACCACCGACGTTGAACAATAATTGGGTATGCCAATAAAAAAGCTATAATGTAGGATTATAATCCTCTAAAGGGGAACGTACAGAGACAAATTGTAATTTATTGGTAATTAATGGGCTTATAGTTGTATGCAATAGAAAGAGTATATTTCTTTTTGGTTATTGTGGATTTTAGAAATTAGGGTTCTTAATCCGGCGCCATATTCTTTAGACGACTACAGAGAAGCTAAAAGAGAAGTTATAGGTAGGTAAGATCTGCTCTCATAGCTCATTAAATTATCATGAAGACGTTTATGGCATCTGTCTGTTTTTTAAAATAAAAGTATACACTTACAAAAATCCGAATGCGAATGGCTAGCAAGGGTGCTGGATCCAAACGGGAATTTTTAAAAAGGCAGTAGATATCCACTCACCTGATGATTCTAGTCGGGCGCTGGTGACCACGACAAGAAACGGAGCGGGATACAAAAGCCGTTTATTTTATTGCAGAAAAATTACATACAAGAAGAATAGTTAGAATGAATGATGGATTATTATTTATTTTCACGGGCGACCAAAGAGCAAGCCTCTACTGCATATACCAAAGAGAATTTAGTGCGTAACCATTTCAATGAATCTAAAATACATAATTATTTTATGTTTGAATGCTATTTACACACATTTAAAAATATTTTTTTTCTACATGAAAATAGCATCCACATATGAAATAATTATGTACTTTATTATTATTTAAAGTAATATTGTTGAAAAAAAATTCCATAGATTTAAAGAATTTCGTGGTTATTCATTAGATGATTATCACTAATTACAGGTTTCTTACGACGATGTGATTTTTTTATACACGCTTCTGGAGTCAACCCGTGACCATGGAGCGTGTAATGTATCGGGTATCGTGGTGAGAAATCTGTAATTAGAGATGATCATTTAAAAAAAATTAATGCGGGTTACATCACTTTTGCGCTGGTAGCTTCAATTATGGGATTGAAGCGATCGTTCGGTGTTAAAAAATGACATCAAATAGTAGACTTTTTTATAATAACTAAGTAACTGGACGAGCAAGTCGTGCGCCTGATAGTAAGCGACACGCCTGTCCATAATAGCTGCAGTTTAAATCACAAAGATCTGAGGGGCACTGTCACTGCACTCGACACCCTGAGACATAAGTTGAAAAATCTCACGTGCCTGTAATTACACCAGCAACCATACCCTGCAAAATCGGAACGCAGTAATGCTCACAATACTGCTTGGCGGCAGAAATAGGCATGTGGCAGTACTTCTCTGCTACTAGACGTATTAATTGTTTTGTTTGTGGCAGTTTCATTCCATTTCTACTTCATAATCATATTCCATAATCAAGATACCATTCCGTGATGTTTTTTCTTTTTTTTTTAAATATCCGCACTAGTGAAACCCTGTTGCGCGGGTGTCATGGAAGTGTATCCATAGACAATCATAAATTACATCCAAACTCACGAGAGAAATAAATGTAGGCCATGGAAATATTTCTCCCGGCTCGAGAATCGAACCCGGAACCTCTGCGTAGCAGTCCAGGGTGGTAACCGTTCGGCCACGAAGGCAGTTATGCTGGTATAAAAATATCAATACATAAAAACCTATTGCATTTAAGAAAGGTTACTTTAATACAGCTCTATGATACTATCATGAACACCTTGTTTTTAACCGACTCCAAAAAAAGGAGGAGGTTTTCAATTCGACTGTATGTGACACGATAACTCGTTTGTGAACCGATTTTGATTATCATTTGTTTTGTTAGAAAGAGAGTACCTTACATTGTTGCCAGACTTTTGTGAAATTAATTCGCCAATTTATGTGCGCTAAGTAGCCTATATTCGTCCAAATTATAACATACCTAAAAATCAAGGAAAATAATTTTACTTGCTGCCAGGGATTGGGGAATATGAACTATCTTATTCCCCCAATTCCCCACACGGAGAAGTACTGAATCTACGAAATAAGTTGTTTTACAACCTCATTCCCCACACAATCCCCAATTAAGTTTATAATTCCACAGCGTTGACTTACAAATAAATGGACGACGGGTCTAATACAAAAACCACGAAAAAAATGTCCCAAGTCAACCTATTTAAACGTAGTGACAGTAAAGGAATATGAAAAAGCTAAAACGTTTAATTTAAATTGTAATGTCATCGCAGTACTGTCTAATTTTGCTTGCTTCGCTGTCAGTCGAACAAACGAAGACTAAAGCGTGAATGACGCTCTGTATACGATTTTAACGCCCTATAGTTCGGACACTTTTTAGCGCGGACCCGACGTCCATATAATTGTAAGTCAATGTTCCACAGACGTTTTATTAAGTAGCCTAAAGTCGCCTATTCCTATTTCAAAAATAGCCTAAATGCCGCCAAGTCGCCCGTAAATTTTTTAGTCGCCTCTAAGTAGTCTAAATGGCGAAAAATCGCCTACTCTGGCACCATTGGTACCTTAGTAGGATCCCATTTACATTTGAAGAAAATATTTCACCTCTAAGAGTGGCTAACTAGGTGATGAATAGGTCGTGTTTTTTAGTAGGTACTCTATACTGAGGTTATTTCAAATATGTTTACCCCTACATATATAACTAAAATAATAATCTAATAAGTCTTAAATGCTTACTACTTTCTCTTAATATACAATAGTAATATACTATTGAAAATATTTCATGCGAATGTTGTAAGGTAGAGATGTCAACAAAAAAAATGTCCATTATTACTTCGCTTTTCCTACAGCCCTAATTAATACTAATAAAATGGATGTTACGTTGCTAACAACCTGAAACTACTAAACAACTTCGTTACGCCCAATAAACCATTAATAATGGTGTAATACAATAATATAATTTTGACCTCCGCTGCCCTAGGGGGTGCAATATTAACTTCCGGGCACGTGTCCGTGTTAATGTAATTAATACTAAATATAGGGACGCTTTTTTGATCATACACGAGAGCACATCGGTTGTATTATAAGAAATTGTAACAAACTTGGTCCTATGGAGATGCCTTGAGGAACACCTATGCAATGTATAAGTTACAGAACAGGTATTACGAAGGTCCTATGACGGACGCCGCTGTTCTTATTTTGACGTTATTCTAAGTACCACGATAAGAGTTATATTAATGTCACAAAATTTTAAATAGAAATAAATATCACATTAATGCAGGTCGTTTTGTTATACTTTCGGTTTCCACATAAAATTTAAATTAAGAACACTCGTGGGTTGTTCCTACAGATGCAAGGTAGGGTTTTTAGGTGGGTCATGTTTATATACTGTTGATTTTTTTAAGGTATTTAATTTTAATGGTGGTCTTTTTGCCTTCTTTTAATTAAAGTGATTCTAAATTTAATTAATGGCCTAGCTTTCATTTCCCTGTAGCGCAAAGGCTTTCCCTAAGCTCTTCGGCGTATATCGATCTTCTTTTTCTTTCCCCTGTTTATATAAAAATAAACAAAATTGATGATGCTCTCGTCAATATTGTTCACTGATTTCTTTTGTATTTTAATATCGTATCTTACAAATTTTGGATTGAAATTAAAAGCTTCTTCTGGGGCCTGTTAGAAATAGTTTTTTTTTTTTGAACCGGGTCATCTAACTATTTAAAGTTAGCAATTCATGATACTTTAATTTAAAATTAATAAATCGAAGAAATATCTTTTTTGCACATAAAAATAAAGTGACAACATAGAACAGTAACCTTAGTACAAAAATGTTAATGTGCAACAGTGGACTTATTGCTATGTAGAAATTTTTTTTCATACATATACACTTAGAATAATAACGCATAGAATGATAGTTTCATATCAAACGAACTGTCACAAGTGAGGCAAAAACCAAATTCATGTAGGCGTAAGCAACTTGTAACTACGCTCGTCGGCACGCACACAAATATACAAATAATGATGCCATGGAATAACATTTCCCTCAAAAGTGGGGAAATTGTATCTTGCTTAACTCATCATTAAGTTAAAGGTGCCTACAGATTTGCCCGACATTGTCGATCAGGTGCCTACAGATATGCTCGGTTTTGTCGATGAAAAACGAATATAGCACTTATTTGTAAATCCAAGATGGCGGACACGATTTTTCAAAATATGCTATATGGGTATCCTTTTCGAGGTATTTGGGGATGCTCATTACGAATATGGCACTCATTTCTAAATCCAAGATGGCGGACACGAGTTTTGAAATAAATGCAATATGGGTATCATTTTCGAGGTACTTGGGGGTGCTCATGACGAATATGGCACTCATTTCTACATCCAAGATGGCGGGCACGATTTTTCAAAAAAATGCAATATGGGTATCATTTTCGAGGTACTTGGGGGTGCTCATTACGAATATGGCACTCATTTGTAAATCCAAGATGGCGGGCACGATTTTTTCAAAAAAATGCTATGTGGGTATCATTTTCGAGGTATTTGGGGATGCTCAATGCGAATATGGCACTATTTGTAAATCCAAGATGGCGGGCACGATTTTTCAAATAATGGCAAGTTGGGTATCGTTTTCGAGGTATTTGGGGGTGCTCATTACGAATATTGCTTTTGTTTGAACTGTCGTGTTTGCCATCTTGGATTTAGAAATGAGTCCCATATTTGTATTGAACATTCCCAAACATCTCGAAAACGATACCCAACTTGCCATTATTCGAAAAATCGCGCCCGCCATCTTGGATTTAGAAATAAGTGCCATATTCGAAACCTAAAACCGAAAATGCCATAAGCAAACATTAAAGAAAATAACTGTTAAAATAGATTAAAAAATCGCTTAAGAATGCTCCCCTTTTAAGAAAATAAAATATTTTAACATAAAATATTTCGCTTGAGTTACGAAAAGAAAGACATATAATAAGCTATCAAAGTTGTACTGGTGGTGCCAACACTATAGTAGAAACAAATATATACTGTAAATTTGTTGCAATATGTGCTCCAATTCAAATAAAATTAATATAAATAATTATTCAATAAAGCATGAACGCAGAGCCGTTAAAAGTATTATAAAATAATTAAGTGTCCCAATCACTTACAGGAGTTAACGAAAACATTTAATGTTTATTCGAGTAAATATTAGTTCAAAATGCGCAAATAAATCGAAATTACAGGCACCACTAAAATTTACGTAATATAATTATTTTGATACAGAATAGCAAAATGGGGAGAAAAAAAATTCATTACTTTGCAACACTTTCGTATCTTGTTGCCGCGAAATTATTTTTCTGTTTTAGTGAATATTTACATAAAAATATGAGTTGAAACGCATTACTTACTTGTGGAATGCGATGTTAGTGTCTATTTTGTTTGTCTGTTGTATTTTTACACCCATTTACCGCACATTTCGTCATTTTTAGCAAAAAATTTTGGAGCTGTTCGCGGTGCAATATGACCTTGAGCACTAACAGCCCGCGCGCTCCTGGGACGCGTTTGGAACCCTCTAACTTGCCTCACTTAGCGTGTGCGGGCTAGGTTTCTATGCGTTATTATTCTAAGCATATACATATACATAAAAAATATTTCAATTACTACGCCTCTAGTTTAATGCTAATCATAGTTTAGTAATATTGTGTTCGAAATTCTAATTTAGAATTCAAAATAATTCTTAGCATTGGCTGGTTGTAACAACGATTAAAATTTTAAATCTCTTTTTAAGCGTTTTATTATTTTTTGGAATTCAAACTAAGAAACTCCTTGTGTGGCCGATCCCTACACACGTACGGTATTAAGTTAATCCGACTAGATAAGGGTCATTGTTCTAACAGAATAGATAATTTAAAGCTACACAGTGTCGTGTGCGGATTACGCGATGTAGGCTGTGTCGCAACGTGAGTGGGCTTTATTTTACATTTATTATTGCTGGATTTTTTATTAGTACCCACCAGTAACAAAGGGTCCTTATAATGCAATTCCAATCGGCTTGACAAAGAAATTTTCTATCGTACGTTATTACCTGGTCTCAAACGAGTGAATTCTCTGGGCTATGAGTACCAGAGCAATGGAATTCACACTGGGGTACTACCCAGAATACACAGTTAATACCTATTTAGAAAAGTTGTTTCCCAACTTGTATCTTGTATCAATTACTGTTCGCCACTATTTATCTCCCTAATTGGAACAATTTATAAGAAGAGTTAAAAATAAAAATATACCTTTTTTAAATGTGTTCAAAAAAAGAGGTTAACATTTCGACTGTATTTTTTTGTTTTTTTTTTCTGTGTGTATGTTATACGAGTACTTCGACATCTGTGAACAGATTTTGATGTTTCTTTTTTTATTGGAAGCGCGCTAATGCGAGTGTCGCCAAGCGTTGTAGTTGAAAAACAGGACACGACGCAACGCTTCGACTCTGCGCAAGTGTGAGCTGAGCCTAATGGTTTGACCTACTGCCTCTCTCGAAATGGGTTGTTGATGATGATGACATCAATTTATTGTATAAGGTAAAAGGCGAAGAGAAAAGCTGTAACAAAAAGATGGTAAAAAACACATGTACAATATCAAAAACACTCCCCACTTAAATGCTACAAAAGGCGTGAGGCAGTAAAACTTACCATGAAAGGGCCATATTTTTTATAAATATTACTGAATTTTAATGGTATTAAATAGGCACATGATTTAAAATGGTGATATAAAATGGAACGAAACGAAGTGAGAATGGCGAGACAAAGGAATTAAAGAACGATTCAAAATTTGGAAATAAGTGACCAGGAACCAGAGGAAAGGTGATAAAAAGGTGGAATGACGATGGAGGAGATCGCATCGTCACACAGATCTCCTCTCAGGCGAGGGTTTTAGGCCATAGTCCGCCACGTGCGTTCTTCGACGTGCAGGGTTTCAACACGATGTTATTCCCTCACCGAAAAGCTCAAAGTATGGTCTAATTAGATTTCGCACATAAATTCTGAAAAACTCCGAGGCGAGCCAGGATTCAAACATTAGACTGCCACGACTTTAAACTGTACGAAAAACTACTGTTGAAAACTTTCTTTATCACAGATGGCGCTACGGCAAAAAAGTCGTTATAAACCAAAAACAAAAATCTGCAAGAGGCACATGGAAAAATTCATAAGGTCTGCTGATTCGTTTCGTGGCTTAATTGCATAGCATCTGGCATGGATTGCCTGAGGGTAGTAGTATTAGGAGGGATCCGGACACGTTCCATAAACAAATTTTTGTATTTGATGCTGATGATTTGATAATGATGAACGCACCGAATTGTGAAGTGTGTGGGTTTCCTGAGGATGTACATCATTTGCTCATGGAGTATGTTCGGACGGAGCCTATCAGGGCGTGGTTATTTGCACAAGCTGGTTTCCGTACATTTAATGTTGGTGGTTTCAATCTGTTTTGTCGAAGCCAACATGTAGCGCCGCGGAGATTTTGTACACATGTTTGGTCAGGTAGTATTTTGATTTATCTGTCTGGATTTTATTGTTTCCTTGGGCTGACATGTTCAATAACGATCGAAGTCCCTAAATAAATAAAGACTAAAAAAGAAGTGGAGTGATTTCACAAAAAATCATTAAACATCATGGTAGTAAAGAGTCGTAACATTCAATTCAAATTAAAAAATTACTTAGGAAATGAAACTATTTTTCCGGATTTAAATCGCGTATATTTGTTTTTTCAAACAAACCGACGTTTCGGGCCCCTTACAGGTCCCATGGTCACGGTTGACTGAGGTGGTACAGTCTTCAACCAGTTATGTCTAATATTGATGCAAACCACCCTATTTTTTCTACTATAGTTACAATAGTTATTAATTAAATACCTTATCTTTAATTTTACAAAGAAAACATTCCAATTTACGCTAAATTAAGTTTTACAAATTATTTTATCGAATTAATTTTTATTAAGTTCAATTTATGATTAGTTATTAATACAAATTAGAATAAACTAAAACATATTAATTAGTACTGCAGTCTTATGTCTGTTTGGGATTTTTCATTAGAGGAAATACTGGATCCCAAACTGGTGGTACTAAAAATTACTCTTTGAAAAGTTGCCATTTTGCAGATTTTTATATTTTCTTCAAGAGTGCAAATAGGGAATTACCTTGTTTGTAAGTTAGATCCATCGTTTCTCTCATTCCGACATAACTGTCTTCATTATAATCAAAAGAGAACATACGATTTAAACAAATAGGTTAAATAATTCGAAAGTTTCGTCGTTACATTTAATATGTTTGTAGATAACGTTGGAGACGCAAACATTGCATGTTGTGGAGCAATTACATTGTTCATATGATACATTGATGCAATAAAAACTGACATGAATTAGAATTATGTTGGTGAATGTGATAAATAATGATTTGGAAACTTCTATTACGTCGTTCGTTACTAAACAAACTTTAAAACAGTCTATAGCACCTGTATAGTTAAATACAATAACGGTTAATTCTAAATTGAAGCCTACGATTCGAAACCCTGTGGCGATGTGGTATGGTTTTAAATAGATAGATATACAGTTATTTTTTTATGATACCAAGGGAAGAGACAAACTAGGCGTACGCTTGATAGTAAGACACACGCCTGTCCATAACTGCTTGGCAGTATTTCCCTAAACACCTGTTGATGTTCAAGAAATATTTTTATTACTGCGTGTTCACGTTCACGTGTCATGAACAGACAACCTGCCCAGACATAAATTACCACGTGACGATAATTGACTACTCAGCAGTGCACTGACCGAATAGCAATGTGCAAGACCAGTCTGCTGAGTAGACGTATCCTTTGTTTTACATTTAAGAATTATATAGTAGGTATACACGCACACATGTAAATAGAATTTGTATAAATAATCTAGACTTAAAGCGACTTGAAAAAAAGGAGGAGGTTCTTAATTTTTTTGTATGCATGTTACGCGGAAACTCCGCTATTTGTGAACCGATTTTCATGATTCTTGTTTGAAAGAGGGTACCTCCATAGTGGTCCCATATAATTTTGAAGGAAACCATCCACCTCTAAAGGTGGCTGTTCACGCAGGAAGATTCAATTTTATAAATAGCGCCTAAATTTTAGTATAAGGAGCAATTATTTTAATGGTTGATTTTGCTATTCTCCAGTTCAAGGCGTTTTTCTCTCTCAATATAATAAATAAATAAATAAATAAATAACGCACACACTCAACATAGCCCCGCACTAGGGAAACCCTGTGTCGCGGGTGCCATGGACACACACATAAACAACCACAAATTACACCCAAACTCACGAGAGAAATAAATATAGGCCATACAAACATTTCTCCCGGCCCGGGAATCGAACCTGGGACCTCTGCGTGGCAGCCCGGCATGGTAACCGTTCGGCCACGGAGACAGTTTATACTTTATTAATATTAATATACTTTGAGTAGTCAGAACCGATTATTATCATCTCCTGTGTCAAGTCCCGTATAGTGGCGAACTAGGGGACAATTCCGGGTTTACGCACTTTCCGGTAACCGCTTCCAATAAAACTTGGTAATTATATGTAATTCCACGTACTTTTGAGGTCGGTTTTTTTAGTACTCTGTACTGAGATTATTTAGAAATAAAGCTCTCTTTGAGTCCAGACATCAACGCTGTCACATTGACTACGACGGAACTCTCCTGACTACAGCATCCTCTCACTGCGGCCAAGACCCCTTTAGCCGTCAGCTTATCTGATCAGTCTTGTGACTCTGTGGGACTGGCAGTGAGAAAATCTACTCCTTGCACCCCTTATCCTTCCCACCTTCCATCTGTTACCATAGGTCGCATGGTAACAGGCTTCCTCTACCTATCTATATACGTATATATAGTAGTGTATGGTTAGGGCTGTTAGGTAGGTACTTAGGGTTGTTTGTGATGGGTTACAGCTTTCCCTTACCATTTCTTATATAGCCAGCTAGCTTTAATTACACATACAAGACGATACTCAACAGTAACACTCATATCACACCCAACAAATACTACACAAAGACAGAGATAAAGTTCTACATTGCGTTTAAATTGAAACTGCCCCTGTGATATTTATAGTATAATAATAATAGTCGTCGTTTGTTATCTAAACACATTAATAAACAATATTTATTGAAGTTCTATGATAAACTATCTCGCATTTTTACTTGCGACCTCTGCACTAAGCACATGCTTGTGTCGCTGAGACCGTTTTAATCTAAATCTAATAATCTAAAAATAAATATATAAATAATAAATTAAAGAGAACAACTTCAAAAGTCATTAATTCCCTAATTTGCCACCCTTATAGGTGAAATATCAAACTTAAATGGGACCACTGCTGAGGTACCTTCTTACCAACAAAAAAAGAATCATCAAAATCAGTTCACAAATACCGGAGATATCTTATAACGTACATACAAAACAAGACATACAGTCGAATTGAGACCGAAACCGTAACTGAATATTTAATGTATTCAAGAACATCATATCAAGGCGAGAGTACAATAAATCCATAAAACACTAATTGATAGATTTTTTACGTAAACGTTTTTGAGTCCAAACAAAATTAGCATAAGAAAGAAAATATTTTAACATCTAAATATTTACAATTCATATCAGCTCACACTTTATAAGATCGTAAAAAATAAGAAATGAAATTTCAAAATTAATGTTACACCGCTTTGAACTTTCACGGCCCGTTTTTATTTTCGGAGTCGTAAATTTACAAAATGTTCTTAATTTGTTGCCTTTCGGTTATAAAATGGCAACATTGAAGAGTGGGTGTGCTCAAAGTTATCGACAGGGTAATATGGCAACACCAGAGGAAAAATAAAACAAACGTATGAATGCATTGACTTACAATTATAT
>NW_020653350.1:0-10545 GCF_003589595.1 Hyposmocoma kahamanoa
TTATTATGTTTCGTAAGAAGTCATGGAACAAAGTTGTTGTTTATGATAGTAATAACAGACTCCAGCAAATTAGTTGCTGTTTTAAAAATAATCCTGTATATACTTCGGCGGGAACGGGAATTGCCTGACTTGTTTATCTGACACTCGTCCGGCAATACTTAACTTTCCGGCCTCTGAAATAATGTACTATTATTTCTTCTTTATTTTTTTGTTTATTGGATGTGACATCTTCTCGATTTCGTCAGAATCATGTCTTCAGCTTGGTCATTTAAGTACTTTGGTATACTTTGATATTTAATGAGTAATTGTGGGAGCACAATGTGGATAAAAATAAACTGTTCTATCAAAATTTTGAATTGTAATCAAGGCGAGCTGTTGACTCATCTGAATGGAAAATATTTTACAAAATGAACGCCACCTAAAACTTTTTTAAAACCATTCAAATCTTATAAAAAAGAGGTTTTATATACAAAAAGATTATTGGAATTTTGTCTACGTATTGAAGAGGGTAACCTATCACAAACTCAATTTTTTTTTTCCGATATGACGTTGTTCCAATTTTCATTACGAATTATAATGAAACAGTTGCTCTTTCAGGATATGTTGAATGTTTATCGCAAATACACGATTAGGTTCGGTTCGGTTAGGTTAAGTTAGGTTTAAAAGAAAAAAACATTTTCCTCTCAAAATTGCTTTCGAGGATACGAAACTCCGAGCAAACGTTATTTCTGGAAAATGTCATTTCGGGCTACTGATAGGTAACCATTAAAGAGTACTGGCAGGCAAGATAAAAAGTTCTAAATATGAAAAACTATACTTTATTAAAAAAAATAGATTGGAATATTCCATTTGTTAGCGTCGTGTGGGTAATAATAATAGTGTGTTATTTATATGGGCTGGTGCCGTTTGTATGTGTTCAGTTTAGTCAAGGTTGAAAATAAGGAGTAAAGTCAATGTTTTAAAATCGAGCGCGCATCGACAAGATGGGAATTTTGTTTGGGTCACTTGGAAAGTGAACACGTAAGCGCGGTCGTTCTCTTTAATATAATATATATATATATATATATATACCCGTTGTGAATTTTCACGAGACAAATAAAAATAGACCATAAAAATATTTCTCCCGGCCCGGGAGTCGAACTATTCGGCCACAGGGGCAGTCTATGAGCTTGTCTCGTGATATTTATAATTACTACGAATTACTGCTAAACTAATTTCAATCCATTGACGTTATTATTTCATCGCCAACTGAACGAATTCATAATGAAGTGTGAATAACCAATTATCAATCAATGAATGTTTCCTATTTAATTCCTTACTGAATCAGTTAATGATGAAGTTGTTTCCCTAAACTTTTCCCGTAAGGCTTAACCCCACGTGCTATATATTTCTTAATTTTTTAAATTAATGTATGTAATACGTACATAAATGTATACTTAGCCTAGTTAAGAATCAAAATTATGTTACACAAACAAATTGGGGACGGTGACTATGGATTACTAAAAGCTAAAAGCTACACTCTACATCGTGTCGTGGCGCTAAATTTATATTGAAAGCACTATAAATTATGCAAATCAAAAATAACTCTATTCACAACTAAACTAATTTGGCTTCGCCCAATATTGTTTCTTTATTTTGAAATTGAACACTGCGTCATCTCAATGCGAAGATTTGGCAGCACTGCACTCTGAATGGCGGGGAATTGTCAAGAGGCAAGTTCACGAGCTTAAAGAGCAACTTGAAACTGAACTTGATACTAAATGTGACAAGATAAAAGTCTGCTCACCCGCCGCCATTAACTATATCATAATTGCAATAGCGGTGTACTCACGTGTCCTCACTTATGGACGATGGTTAACTGGGACTGGGGTGAACCCTGAAGGGGAGCAGCCTGACCGCACCAAACCCTCGGGGTGTTCCTTTTCTCCGCTGTAAGTGGAGGTACGGGTATGCTATTGCTCGTCTGCGCCTCCACCAGTGGCTGGCCGAGAAGGGAGACACATCGGTCCCCGAATTCCAAATGCAAGGATTGCCGAACACCAGACAAGCCATCCATCTCGGGCCTCTCTAGGCTCAACTGTGAAGTTTAGTGGATGCTCCCCAACTTCTGGGGTGGATCGAGCGTACCAGCGCCAATCTAACTAGGAGTTACCATGACTGAACAGAGTTGGATAGATAGATAGATTTTGAGAACACCGTGCTCTGACTTAAATTTACAAAATGCCATTTGTTTATTGCTTACAGAAATTTTTTACAGAAGTTCATGGGTAAAATTAGCACAATATTGTTGTGATTGGTACAAACTATAGGAGACCTGTATCCCAAACATTGTTCTCCATTATGTTTCCTTAGCTATACGACCCCATACTAAGTGTAAATCATAGCTTGAATGACAGAAAATAACTTAGTAAAAAATGTAAATTTAAAGAAATGTTGAAAGATTATTAATTGGCAAATTTTTGTTTAACAGTAAATTTTTTTTTATTCTTTACTTGAGACTCTTTTCGGTCCTACAGTCAAAATTTATTATACAGTTTTGTAGGACTTTGTTAGGTAAGAAAATTGCACCCATTTTTTTATTCTAAAATAAATAAAATAACCAACTCTGAAACAATTCATAAACAACTGTACGTAAAGAAAAACACAGCCGAAAATATAATTTGAAATGTCGTTATTTGAGTAATTTCCTTACTCGCTCGTAAGACTCGTTAGAAAGGTCTGACTCGAATAAAATTATACTTAGTTCAGCGATTGACATGCTACGCCAAATGAGTCGAGACCCAGGGGAGCCAGAATATTCATGTAAAGTAAATGTCGCAGGTGTAGGTGAAGGTTATACGTGATTTATGATGTGCGGGTGTCGCGAGAAATCCAATTTCTTCGACGTTACATTTGTTTTCGTGGTTAAAACATTGTAAATGCTTCATGTCGGTAGTGGGTATGTCCATTATCTGCCAAACATTTTACATGGTATTACTCAGTTTATTTCCACCTGTCTCGTCATCAAGCTATTTATATATCCCATTGTGTTGGGCACGGGTCTCCTCACAAGTTCTTTTTTTGTAATACCAAGCGAAGGGACGAACAGGTTGTGTGTCTGGTGATAAGCGACACGCCTATCCATGACACTCGCAGTGCCACTCAGAGCTTTCTGCCCGTCTTAGTGAGACATAAGTTGACAAGTCCCATGTGCCTGTAATTTCACCAGCACCCGTACAGTAGTACTCAAATTCCTGGTTGGCGGCTGAGGCTATCACGGTTTCACCTGTCTGCTACGACCATAATAATGTGTTAACTATGGACATTATTATCTTGGCCTTTATGGAAAATCTACCATTTTTGGATACGCATTTGTTTCACAATGGACTATAAGTGTAAGAGGCAATAACGGTGCAGAAAATCAATTTTCGTTCAACAGACAAAACGATACAGAGGAAATTAGATAAATGAGTTAGATTATTAGTAAGGGATAGTTAGAATGGGTGTTAGATAAAGATGTATGGAAAGACATATACACATTTTATTCAAAGTGTATATATATTCCATAGCATTTAAGTTTGAGAAGAGCAATCCCTAGAGTTTCTTGTTCGTTATTCTCAAGGAAGTCAGCATAGTGAACGAGCAGTAGCTTAAATGTGACGTTTTCATGTGTAAATTTATTTTACATATGGAATAAATGATTCTTTAACTTTGACTTTGAAAACTCCGGCGGCGGATGAAACAATGGCGGATGTCGATCATAAATAGGTATTGGTATTATCAGAATTATACGCTAGACATGACTTGATCTTTAATGCTCGACAATGTACGGGTGGCGAGAGACAGTAGAGTCCGATATTTCACACGCCAAGTGGTATGGAAACGTATAATCGTGACAAAATTGACTTTGGTCAAAAATGCCATTTTGCCGCTGAAATGACGCAACAACGCATCTCCATGAATGCAGATACTTCAGTACATTTAAAATACACTTGACAGTATCGAGCTTAGTGCAAAATATTCTTTTCACCTCACTAGCTCTGAAAGGCTTTCATTCTCATTAGAAATCTGCGCAAAAGCGTTTTTTTGCACGCTAGCGTAGAAAAGGTTTTTGAAATTCGAATTTGACGATAGGCTGTGGTGCACCTAACTTTTTCTTTTGACGAAAAATAAAGATAACGTCACGTTCAACTACGCGATTTGTCGTACATTACTTATTTATATAATATAAACCGGTTCTCATCTTTTATTCTTATTATTGTTGACAATGACAACTAATTGTATTAAAATGATTTCAATAATCACTTAATCACAAAAAATAAAAGTACAAGCAAGAATAAGAAATTGATGAGGTGTAAATTCAGAAGATCAACTTTTTCTTCTAATTAAAAAAAACCGAAGTTTTTTATAATTCAACTGTTTTTCTTTTGTCTACCATTTTACTGGCTATGGTGAGGTGAAAAGTTGTGTGTTTCGTTCGGCAGCAAATTTGTTATTGCGTCCCGTGCCTTGAAACCCTGGCTACGCTCAGGAATCTACTTTTGAACCACTACCGATGCGAGTTTTCAAAAGTAGATTCCAGAATTTTAGCTTCCTTCGCTTGCCCAGGTTTCAACACAAATACTCGCGTCAAACAACAAGTTTGCGGCCTTGCAAAACAGATAACTACTATCGATTATATTTTGAATACAATAGCTTAAAATGGAATTCAAATTTATTTTTTTGTGAAATTACTCCACTGATTTGTCGTATTTTTTTTGTGATACAAAGTAATGGGAATTTAGTTGCAGTGCAAGTCAGAGTAATAAATCACAAAGATCTGAGGCACTGCCACTGCACCCATCACCCTTAGACACAAGTTGACAAGTCCCATGTGCCTGTAATTTCACCATCACCCTTACCCTCCAAAACCAGAACGCAGTAATGTTCGCATTACTGTTTAGCGGCTGAAATAGGTAAGGAGGCAGTGCTTCTCTGGATGAACTCTTTCACAAGGAGCTCTACTGCTACTAAATTAATACAAAGATCGAACACAAAGGAAAAATTCCATCGACCTCATAGGGCTCGATCCTGCGTTTGTTCCAAATCAGGGCCACCGCTCTACCAACTGAGCTACAGATCGAGACAACAGACCTTACGATAATTAATTATGATAAGACAAGTAATTTCACAAAAAATAATAATATCATAATAGTAAAATACCATAATATTCATTAAAAAAAAAATCTTTACACTTAGCATATCTACTGATACAGAGAAAAATATTTTTTGTACAATTTTGTATTTAATTTGATTTTCTGTAGCATCCTTAATGGTTCCGATATTATTATGAAATCTAAAAAATAAATAACCTAACATAACCTGATAATCATTTTTCAGTACTTTAAAAACAGTGTATTGAATTTATCGATGGCTTTCTAGAATAGTGACCTATCTCAAAATCAACTAAATTAAAAAGCCGACGAATCATATATCCATGTTCTCACTTGTTTATTTTAATCAATAAAAACCGTGGTGATTTTTTACAACCAAATTTTAGTACATTCTGAATGCAGCTGTATTGCAAGACTTGTATGAACTGTTGTGGTTTGAGCCACTTGAAAAGGGAAATATATTTTACATAATATAAGCAAAATAGGATTTCGTACTCTTGAAAAAATACGGCCACGAAAATCTTTAATGATAAATTGTTCGTCAAACGTAGTACTGAAAGTAAATTGTTAAAGTGTTAATTGAAGTAAATAATTGAAACCCGCGAGAAATCCAACTGGTTTATTAAAGACCTTTGAAGTCTATTTTTAGAAGATACGTCCATCATTCAAAAAATAACAGTCTTTACTTATAATGCTTTGTTTTTCTTCTTCTAATGGAATGTAAATTAGACTGAATAATACAAGTCAAGGAATAGGAGACGCAATATACTTTTTTTTATATTAACAAACGAATGGAATAACAAGTCGTGCACTTGGTGGTAAGCGTCACACCTGTCTATAACAGTTGGAGTGCCATTCAGAGCTATAAATCACAAAGATTTGAGAGATTGTGCCACTGCGTCTGGCAAGGTGTGTCGTAAGGTGGTAGCACTGCCCTGGAGGAACTCTTTCACGAGGAACTCTACTGACACTAAATTGCAGTTTATAAAATTACAACACAAATCAGTTATTTGTATTTTTCACGTTTAAAAGCATATATGGAATGTTGTATTACGAGAATAAAATCATGAGGGGTTGACACAAGAAGTAACCGCAGTCGTCTAATTTCATTTTACATGGTGTTTACATAATATCGACGCTATGGGAACGTTCTGTCATATTTAATAGTCATTAATCTATCATCATCTATACTAATATTATAAACGCGAAAGTAACTCGCGTGTTACGTTTTCACCCCTAAACCGCTGAAGCTAATTTGATCAATTTGGTATAAAGATAGATGAGGCCTAGGCCTCATCTCCTAGGAGAAGGACTTAATCTACTTTTTGTCACAAAAATAAATTGTCAAATTTTGTATGGAGATCCAATCATAACTCAAGTATCTGAAAATTCAAATTATGCCTTTGTAAGAAATTTTAAATTTTGACATGTGTTTAATTTTATGTATGTTACATTTCTGTTAACTGCCTCCGTGGCCGAATAGTTACCACGCTGGTCTGCCGCGCAAAGTTCTTAGATTCGATTCCCGGGCTGGGAGAAAAATTTGTACAGCCTACGTTTATTTATCTCGTGAGTTTGGGTGTAATTTGTGAACATCTATGTGTTTATGTCGCTGACAAAAATTCAACTTATGCTTCAAATGTTATAATTATTCTTTTTCGTTTTATCTCTTCTACTTATGTGGCTGATCACATTATAATACAAACGAACAAGACTGTGTCATCTTTCTGCCAGTTGAAGACTCACACCCGCACCGCAGCCGTTGATGTGAAGTGAGGAACGCTTGAGTACTTGAGTTCAAAGATACTTTATTCTCATTAAGACAATTGTCACTTACTCAAGAACAAAAACTAATCAGTAAATTAACAATATTCCAGTCCAAACCGTGATACAAACTACACAATGAAATACAACCATTAGATACAAGCATAAGGTAAGAGTTCAACTGTTTATAAATTTACATTACATTACAAATTAAATTTTTATTTCAGTAGTGAATGGTCGTTAATATTGTGTTTATACAATTTTGATTTAAATAAACTAAATGATTCCGCATTCTTTACATTTGACGGCAGTTTGTTAAAGATTTGCACTTCTTCAAAACCTACCGACGTAGTAATACGAAATAGTAATTTGATAATTTTAGTTTGTAAAAATTGTAGCTATAGTAATTTCGTTCTCGATGCACTGCCCCATATTTCAAGTAAGTATATAAGATGTGGCTTTATTAAAGAGTTATAAATTGTGACTGTCACTTGTCTAGGCAAACAGCGTACAATATCGCGAAGGGATCCTACAAGTGCTGATAGTTTGGAACGAACATAATCTTTTTGAGCATGCCATGTCATGCAGCTATCTAGCCGCAAGCTTAGATATGTTTTTTTTTCGTTTCTCTTGCAGAACAACGCCATTTAAAGAAGGAGGTAAATAAGCCGGATTTTTTTTATTTTTGGGCTTAAAAATGATGTAACATGTTTTCGATATGTTGGTAGTTAGCAAATTAAACTGGAGCCATTTGAAAATTTGACATTACTTCAATGTCATTTTAGCCAGGATAGCACAGGCAAAGAATTATTAGCGCCCTAAATACAGTCCATCTACAACCGCGTGGCTCGGCTTCCTTACGCCACATTTTGTGGGTTTCCCTAATGCGGGGCGATGACTGTGTGCGTGTGCGTTATTTTCACATAGATTTTTTTTATTGGTATTAGTATAGCACAGTTGTCTACACGAAGTGCTTATTCTTTACATTCGAAGTCGCAGGCACTTGCTAATCGCTTATCTGCACTTGGAACGTTAACACCGTTTACAATTTATTATTCATCAAATGATCGATGCACATAAATTAACTACGCTTGAAATCGCACCTTGATGATTAGTCCAAGTTTAACCCTTCATACATAACCACCCATTAGAGGATACAGAAACTTCTCACAGGGATAAATCATCCCGAACCAATTTTGCGTCTATCCTGTCATGTGTAGAGACCGTAACCCGTCAACGCAACATGTCGTCCGCAGCTATATTGGCATTTTCTAAATTGGACTTGTTGCTAGGATAATGAAAATCTGTCTGACGTAGAGGTTTACCATTTATCATGCGTACTTAAGAAATTAATTATCACGACAATCACAACTATTATCTATAGAAATCCTTGAACTATCGGTATCTAAACTGGAGTACCTAAATCAAGCCATCTCGTCATCAAGGGCTCTAACCGAAACAGCCAAACCAGATATAAATAGTTGGTCCTGATCCTAATGTGCCGCCGAATGTTCGTTGTCGCGCGCAGTTTGCTTGCGCAACCATTTTGGTGGCAGAACATCAGCGATGCAAACTTATAAAGTTGGCAGCATTGTGTTGAGCTGAAACCTTGCAAGTGCATTATTTGTTGTAACCTTGCTTTTCTTGTTATATGTAATGCTAGGATGTACTGTGCTGAATAAATGCTTTATCTATCTATCTATATATTTAGGTTCGCCTCATTTAGTAAGTTAGTTCCTAAGGCATTGTAATCATTCGACAGGTTCTATATTTCTGATATCAAATTCCTTAATCTTAATTTACAGTTTAGAATACTTAGTTTCAATTCACAAAGGCACCAAAATATTTAAAAAAAACTATGAAAGTAAGTATTTTAAAAAATATGAAATGTTATCAATACGCAAACGCAATAAAGCATCAGAGAGCCCAGCAGACTCAGTTCGTTAAATACTAGGTGACCAGGTGGAACATGTATTTGGATCAAGTATTTTAACGACTTAGTACTAGGTGAACTTAGCATGAAATTTTCCTAATACGATCCACCACTACAGGAGAGTCCCATAAGTGGAAGCTTACCAGGAAGTAAGTTAGGTGATGCAATTGAGGTCCTAAAATAGTCTATAGTATAAAAAGCTATGTTCGGTAACAATACTTGGTGTGATAGCAACACGCTGATAGCGCGTTCTATTTCGCCATCTATCGGCAAGGCGATGAAACTAAAATTGTTGATATTGGACGGCTGTGTTACAATTTTAAGTTTGGGACCTAATTATGTATAAAAACATAATTATTTTATTTATCTCAACGACATGTTGCAATGAAAAGAACTGATGTTGCAACACGTCCGAAACCTCGAGGTAAATAAAATGCTTTTATACACGATTAGGTCCCAAATTTTAAATCAAATAATGTGTGAAAATCGAGATGTGAAAATATTTCTCCCGACCCGAGAGTCGAAACCGAGACTTAAGCGTGGCAAATCAGTACGGTAACCGTTCAGCCACGGAGGTAGTTAAAACAGTAGTAGTAGGAGGTAGTTAAATATTAGAGTTATAAAATTTCACATATTCATAATTTGTTGCTTTTTAACCGACTTGCATGTTTTCCGATTTCCCCATGAATTGTGGACCGATTTTGAAATTATTTTTTTGTTTAAAAGGGTACACTCTCGTGGTGGTCCCATTGTCACCAAGTCAGAATCTATTAAGGGCATCCCATGGAAATCGAGGAAAATCCTCAAATTTTATAGGCAGGTCAGTGTGCTCACCGATTTCTCTATCGATTGTGGACCGATTATAAAAATTCTTTTTTTTTTTTGTTTGAAAGGCATATTCTGATCCCTGATGCCAATGATGCTGTTCCGGGTTCGTTTCGGCTATCACAAATTGCTAATTATTTTCCGCAAATAACAGTCGACTTTTCAATTGACATATATAACATATAATTGTATGTGTCAAGTGAAAATTCGGCTTTTATTTGCGGATATTGTGTGTCAACAAATCACCGTTACCATGACAACCATAAAAAAGTATAAAATGTACAAAGGAGTCCGCAACAGTCCCATTGTCACCAAGAAAGCAGAAAAAGCCGATAAGTAAACTTTTGAGTTCGGTTTTTTTTTTAGTGAAAAACTTAGTTATAATTTTATGATTTTCATGTGATGAAAACACTTTTGATGTATGATGACGTGTGGTTTTGCCAAGGACACGATTTAATAATTCTCATTCTTAAACATTTCTGCCGAAACGCAATGGGAATTTTAAATAAAACTTGTGTGTTTTTTTAGCATAATATGTTATTTCTAACTGCGCAAGCAAACTCATTCCGAGCTGTGGTATCTTTTTTATTCATGTAACTTTTTCATATCGTGATATTTGATACAATCCGACGTCTTTCTACTGATTTTTTTTTCTCGTCATGATAGCGGACCTCATGTAAAATTTTTTAGTACGTAAGTGTGTGACTAATTAATTACATAATACCTGCTTCAAAAGTGTAGAAAAATATCGCTGGGAAAAGGTCACGTAAAAAAACCCTGATAGCCTAATGATTTGACCTACCGTCTCTCAAGCAGACTTAGGGTTCGAATCCAAACTCGCACCACCGAGTTTCTGTCAATTTATGTGTGAAAATTTAAAATTTAACATGA
>NW_020653351.1:0-37538 GCF_003589595.1 Hyposmocoma kahamanoa
CATGTCTGTTCTCAACGTGATAACGGGACGTGAAATGTCGATGCGCACGCGCAGGATTATAATCCAAAATTTATTGACTTGGGTAGAAACGCATCGTTTAAACGCGCTCTTCCTAAGCACTTGCAATCGTGCATATGTTTTGTATTGTATTCATTGAACGCAATAACTTGTTAGGTGATTTTAATATACAGAAATGCATGCTAGTAAAATAAAATACTTTTTAATTTTTAGCCGACATCCAAAGAAGGAGGAGGTTTTCAATTCGACTGTTTTTGTGTGTTACGAGATTACTCCGATTTGTGAACAAGAGATTTGTTGTTTTTTTTTATACATGACAGACAGATGACTCCACGCCACCTGATGTTAAATGAAAAGTGGAATCTAAACACCTCCATCCTGCATGCCTACAAGATGCCTCTTCACGCCTTTGAAGGACCCCATATCGTAAGAAGGAGGGAATACATATGCTGGAAGGGGTTCGATTTGTCGACTGTGCGACAGGGAAAGTTGCCACTAAACATTTTTGTTCACGCTGGAGTACGGCAAGTTGTAAAACGGTGTTTCGGAGCAGAAAAAAATACAATCCTGGAGGATAATCTCCGTCCCAGTATTTGCTAGAGTAAAAGTCTCTGATTCCACGGGACCCTTGTATTTGCGGGATCCCGCAGAATACTGAAAGACTTCGAGAAAAAATGTCATAATTATAAAAACTACAAGTTTGCGAAGGGCTGAAATTCAGATCAAGCACAATTAAGATGAAGTGTGTCACACAATCTGAACCGATTTGGATGATTCTATTTTGTTGGAAAGAAAAAAACTACCTCATTAGTGATCCCATACAAATTTAGAGAAAATATTCCACGTCTAAGGGCATCCTTAAATTAGGGGATGAATCCGATAAACTCAGGGTGCGCCAGACGTACCGGAAAGGCAGGTATGTTCGTTTAAATAGAAATAGAATCATTTATTCCGTATAAAAGCACAGTACACACAATAAAAAGTTTTAATAAATAATTGTGTAACGAATAATAAACAAAACTGACAGCGTGCTGTTACGAAGTCCGTCTTCCACTTAGCTTATTATCGTTTCTGAAGGTGCTACAACGTTGTTTTTCAGTGGATCCGGTAACAGAAATACATGTGACACGGACTACAGCAGTATAACTAGATTACATTGTCAGTAGCACTATCCCGACACAAACAATTTTAATTAAAAATGTGTACACTTACCTTATTTAATTAATTATAAAGTAACTAGGCTAATAATTCACATTTAAAAATCGAGTTTTTAGGTTTTCGCGATTGTTACACATAGGAAATGAAGCTATTTCCCACATTTAAATATTTAAAAATATTATTACAATTAAATTAATAATACAATAATACAACGCATAACCAATTAAAAGTAACAAAAAGCAACAATATCGTCGACGCACCACCAGATACATAAAATGATTTTTTGAATTTTAAACAAACGCTATTTCAGTAACTTTTTAAACACAAAAAGTGACAAAGCATTTCTGATAGGTAGTGGTATATGATTTCAGCAATTCTGATATATATAATATTGTTTATATGAACGTTGTTATCATAAATTAAACTTTTTAGCATTCTTCTAAATATGTCAAAATTTATAAAATTATATTTTATAAATATCATTAAAGGAAGGTATACTAATTATTGTGGAGTTGTATATCTTATCATGAAAGATCGATCATATTTTATGGCCACTGTTTTCGTGTTTTCAAGAGAACGACCCTTAAATATGTTAGGCAATTTAAAGTAAATTGAGGCCACAATCAGTACTCAGTTGACGGTGCGTCATTTCGGTGACGCGCGCCTCCCTGCTTACTAATCAGGGCAACACAGCGCATAGAAATGCTCTAGTTACTTTACCAATCAGACACTATTGGGAGAATTATATAAACCCAATTAAATGGGCAAATTTCGATGGAACAATGTAACAATAATAGTGACAGAAAAGCACATAACTGCTAATTTTAAGTTATCTTAGTTGCATGTCGATCTATTTAAAACATATTACGACAATTATGGTAACTCCATACAAACCTAGCAGCACGGCGCTTGTGTGCGCCTGTGTAGGGCATGCGGCCGTCGCGCACACATACAAGACGCGCTGTTTCTTTGTACGGAGTTACTAGAAATAAATAACCTAACCTCCGGTTAAAAAAGCCGACCTCAAAAGTCATTCATCCCCTAGTTTGCAACCCTAAGAGGTGGAATATTTTTTTGAAATTTAAATGGGACCACATCAATGTTACCTTCTTTCCAACAAAAAAGAATCATCAAAATTGGTTCACGAATGGCAGAGTTAGCGCGTAACATACATACAAAAAAACATACAGACGAATTGATAACCTCCTCCTTTTTTTGAAGTCGGTTAATAAATAAATATTAGACAACACCACATACGTTGCTCCGATCCCAAAGTAGCTAAAGCGCTTGTTATGGAAATCCGAAACAACGACTGTACCACGAAAACCCAGACCAGAGACAATATAGAACATTTTGTTTTCTACACCTCAGAGATGGCGACACCATAAAAACCGGTGTGCAAGACACTCAACTACGGAGGCCGTCATATACTTCTCTTATTTTACAATGATATTACTACTTACTTCGAACTTAATGCATACACTATCTGACATCACCTGATATTCCCCGGCATTGACAGAGTCGGCCGGAGTCAGGGACTCAGTTTCAAGAACCGGCGTATAATACGTCCTGCATCAAGTAGGACCGTTTTCTGCATTTGTGCTGGAAACGACACGCAAAAAAACTACATGGAGAGATTGGGAAATGCCCCCAACTTCTTGCGTCTGTTCACTCACTGTTCTCGCTCATTCTGCTCTTTTTTCTGCCAATTTAGGAGCTTTATGTGTAGCTGCTGTTTAGGCGAAATAAATACTGCTGTTTCGGGAGTCGAAGGCTGGAACTTGCTGAGGCTTGATAGCTCGACGTTTATTCATATAATCTTACAAACTAAAGTACTTTTTACTGCCTTACCACTAGTAGTTACTTAAATAATTAGTACTGGAGTAGATCATAGAGATCTACTGGTATGTTCGAGGACCGCGCGGCTTGCGCGCGAAGGCATAAGAAGGACCCGCCGCGCGTTCGCCGTTCAGTGCGAGCCGATGCGGTGTGCTCGGCGGATACGTATGCTTCTTGCAGCCACATATTTAATGAAAATTCGCACAAGTACCTAAATATTTAAACTAGGACAGTTTATATTCCTGAAAGGACGAAAATAAAAAACTTAACCACATAAGCAAATATTCATTGTAGTTTTCTCTTTGTGTATTGTTTTGCGTGTTGTAGCAAAACAAGCAATGTATACTGAAATTATGGATTGCGTAGTTTATTTATAGATTTTTGTGAGTAATTTAGTAAGGGTTCGAAGTAAGGTAAAATCGCGTGTCTTGACCCAAAGCCATAACACGTTATAGCGATTTGGGTAGTTGACTGATATAAAAAATATAAATATTTTTTAACAAAATATATTATCGATAGTGCAACAAAACCTGAGAATAAATTCTAAATCCTCTAAATCTATACTGTCTGTTCTCATACTTGTAACATTTTCTTTACGTAGGCGGACAAAAGAAGTAGGCGTAAATTCTGAGAGCTAGAGTGTTTGTCTTGACGCACTTTTTAAGACCGCGAAAATTCAAAGCGGCCATTTTTTTAAGGATCACAGCATCATGAAATATTCAAAATTGAAAATGTCATATGGCTATTTTATAAATACCTTTTGTTTTCGTGTTCAATATGCGAAATTATAAATTAAATATCTATCAAATATTTCCGTCGCTACGCAGGAAGGAGAGCATTAGTGCGTTACGGTTTTGTAGGGTGTTGGTATTTGTTCACTTGAAAACTTGATGACTCGCTCACGATGCAGTGGTGTTCCCTCCAGATCTTTGCGACTGCAACTGTTCTTGTACGTCCCGTCACTTGATATTATAAACGGACCCAGATGGTATTAGAGGTGTACGTAGTTGGTGTGAGGATCTGGCACAGATGTTATTATTACGTAGTTTATTAACAAAGTTGTGACGTCATATCTACCGCGGTGTATGTTTATCCTGTCCACACGCGCGAACTCGTCCCAAAAAATACATTACACGAATGAAACGAGATAGTCAGCAGCCGAACAATGATATTTTTAGTATCAGAGCTCCTTGTGAAGGAGTTCGTCCGGGGAAGTACTGCCACCTTACCTATTTCTGCCGCCAAGCGGTAATGTGAGCATACTGCGTTACGGTTGGTAAAGTAAGGGTGCTGATGAAATTACAGGCACATAGGACTTGTCAACTTACAAAAGTTTACCCGTCACCATAAGACATCTTATGGTGAAGGGCGCAGTGGCAGTGCCCCTAAGATTTACTCATCCCATTACTTGGCATTGTAAAAAAAATCTTTAAAAAAAGGACTAGACGCATGCAAAAATTAAAAATCACTGTAAACTCTTGTGCTTCAAGTTTTTAATTAAGGAAAAAGATTCTAAAAACTAGACAAAATGGCATTGCAGTTGCAGCTTGATAAAGCACCTTAAGTTCCTACTATGACGAGAAAGTGGTTCTTGCCAAATTTAAAAATATTATTGTTTATTTCTTCGCTGCTTATGTAACAAGAAGACTCCTTTAACTATGTGTAAAACTCATTTAACACTAGAACCGTTGCCACCAAAGCGTCGCTCTTGTGGCTAGATATAGTTTGTTACAAGGGTCCATTTACACTTCTCGGAAAATCTACTATTGTCTGTTTCTTGGAAATACAGTGTTCAGACGGCAATTTTGTCACGTCGAAATTAGAACTACATACATGGGGCTGCGGTGCGTAAATAGTAATGCATTGGCAACGCCCGTGTAGCAAGAGGTTGCTACTTAGTTACACCGCCTGTTACATTATATATTTTATTTTTGTCTCTGTATTTAGTTCTCCTGTGCAATATATTTGTATTGTAAAGCGTCAAATGAAAAAATATTCAAATAGCCGATTGGAGGCACTTACTAAGAATAGGTTTAGGTTGAAGTAATTTTCTGTTGTTGCCAATGCAATAAGGTATAATAGAGTTTTGAAAAGGCAAGGCCTATTTTTAAGTAAAAACGAGTTAATATGAGAATAATTCAACCCTTTTTTTAGCCCTCTTGTGAATATATACATCAAAAGAGTCTAGGGATCAAACACGTTTTTGCCAATTATTGAAAATCAGGTTTCTAAGTTTTTTTTTCAATCACCATTTTTTTTTGTCGTATTCATAATTTAAAAAATCAATAAATTTATAAATAAATTTATAAATCATATATAATCATAATCATATATAAAAACACTATGGAAAATTCATTCGATCCGGCTGGATTCGAACCAATACCCTCAGACAATCCGTGCCAGATGCTATCCCAATTAAGCCACGGAATGAATCAGTAGACCTTACGAATTCATCTATGTGCTTGTTGCAAATCTTAGTTTTTGGTTTTTAACGACTTTTTTGCTGCAGCGCCATCTGTGAGAAATTTATATCTCCACTCAGACCTAAACCCTGTATCGCGGATGCCACGGCCGCACACATAGACAACCACAAATTACACCCAAACTCACGATAGATGTAAATGTAGGCCATACAAATATGTCTCCCGGCCCGGGAATCGAACCTGGTACCTCTGCGTGGCAGTCTAGCACGATAACCGTTCGGCCACAGATCTTTATTTAACTTTAATGTGGTATAAGTCAAAGTCAAAGATCATTTATTCCATAGGTAAAATAAATTTACACTTGAAACGTCACATTCAAGCTACTGCTCGTTCACCACGCCGACTTCCCTGAGAAGAACGAGCAAGAAACTCTAGGGATTGCTCTTATCAAATAAACTTAAATGCTATGGAATAAACTTTGAATCAAATTTGTGTGGATTCTGGAGCCGTGTCGTCTTTCCATACATCTTTTTCTAACACGTAGTCTTCAATTTGGTAATATGACTTTTCAATCAAAATATTTTAATGTAGTTTTTAATAGGAAATACTAAAGAAAGAAATAAATGTAGGCCATACAAATATTTCTCCCGGCCCGGGAATCGAACCCGGGACCTCTGCATGGCAGATAAGCATGGTAACCTTTCGGCCATGGAGGCAATCTGGAGGCAGTCATAAATTACATTCAACTATCTTTAATTACAATCGAATAAAACTGATTTTTCTGTAGACAAACGTAGTGAAAAATTTTGACAAAATTGTGTTTTTTTTATCGAGTGTAGAAGAGTTCCCCAATTTCTGCCGCCTTGCAGTAATGTGAGCCATACTGGGTTCCAGTTTTAAAGGGTAAGGGTGCTGGTAAATTTCCAGGCACATGGGACTTGTCAACTTATGTCTCAGGGTGACGGGCGCAGTGGTAGTGCCCCTCAGATCTTTGCGATTTAACGTATGCACTATACCGTCCTAAAAATTTAAAAGTGATGAAGAACAGCGTACTGTTAAGTACATCGTTTTTTTCTATTATTTCATCGAAGAACGTAATCAAGAGAACGCGGTTTGGCCTTACAAAATCTTAATAGTGACGTCCTTGCTCTACAATATAATAAAATATCGAATCTCTAGAGACACGCAGTATCGACATTTCGGAGGATAGGTAAGCACTACTCACACATACCAATGATCGCTGGCATACACGCGCAACGCTGCGTCGACAGGCGGTTTTTAGATGTCAACGTTTATTGACGTCAGTTTTGTTACATCCATTTAATAGCCTACAGAAGAAACGTTTATAAACGTTTGCATTGATGTATGAGAATTATAAAAAAAACCGACTTCAAAACTTCTTGGAGTTATATCTATTTGCTAAGTTTTATTGAAATCGGTTACCGAAATTGAAACCGGATTTATCCCATACTTTGCCACCCTTAGAGGTGGAATATTTCCTTCAAATTTAAAAGGGTCCAATACTGGAGTACCCTATAATCAACAAAAAAAGTCATCAAAGTTATCGCGTAACACACATACAAAGAAACAGTCGATTTGAGAAAGCACTACGCTAGCGCGAATATGTTAATAACTCTATTTCGCTAAAAATATCGATTACGTTAGTTATGGTAAGGAAAGCAGAAATGCACCATAACATTATACAAATTGTTTTCTACAATCTTAATATTGCTTAAACTAATGCTAAAAACTGATATCATTATGAATAAAAAATATGAACAAACTACAAACTAAAGTTGGAAGTTAAGATCGTGAGAGGCAAAGAAAACTTAATGTTTTGCTATTGCATATGCTAAAATATTTCCACTAGGTTGCACTACTTGAAATATAAAGTTTCAAGCGTCATATGCAATGATAAAGTAAAGAAGAAAGTTCGTGTTTAATATACAAGGTGCTGAGAAATTGGATAAGAAATTAGGTACTTCGATATTTTGGCGGCACTTTAAATAATGATTATCAATAGATTTTTTGTGATATTTACCATTATTACTGAATATCAAATTGTCACACCAAAAAAAACACGCAAATAAATACATTTCATTTCCTTATATTCATTTCAGGCATAATTTTATTTATGATACAAATTAAAAAAACTTTTTATCTTATTTTAAAATTTTACTTTCCCGTACAAAACTAAAGTAATTTATTATCTAAAAATAATCTATCATCCATAACAAATGATGAAAAACCGTAACATTGACTTTGTTATTAATTTTAATAGAGAAGATAACATTGACAAATTAATCAACAACAAATCTGATAACGGCAAATTACACCCAAACTTACGAGAGAAATAAATGTAGGCCATACTAATATTTCTCCCAGCCCAGAAATCGAAACCGGGATCTGTGAGTGGCAGACCAGCATGGTAACCGTTCGGCCATGGAGGCAGTTAAATTGTGTTAGGTTACTAACTTGCTATTACGAAATTTATTAATTATGTTATTACGAAAAACTAATATGAACTTAAGGCGACTATCTAATATTAAGGTAATTATAATGAAGTATGTAACTGGCTCTAAATATATCCGTACTCAATTTGTTAGCAACCTGTATATTGCAGGGGACAAAAAGAAAAAGATGGAAAGGTTTATGGCGTAGTCCTATGGAGTACGCAACCCGCTAACAAAGCGCATTAAAACTCACTTTGACAAGTCACAATTTTTAAGTTACGCGATTTTAAGTTACAATGTGTTCTTTGTTATCATTTTGAGCTCAAAAATTCTCTATCCTTGAACCGATTTAACGTGCATCTCTATAAGTAGAAATACCGGCTGCTTTAATTACTAGAAGAAAATAGTCACCACCAGACACGCTGGCCCTATGTGTGTCGTGTATGTCAAAGTTCATGCAGATATTAACTGCCTCCGTGGCTGAACCGTTACCAAGTTGGTCTGCAACGCAGGTCTCGGGTCCGATTCCCGGGCAGGAGAAATATTTTTATGGCCAACAATTGTTTCTCTCGTGAGTTTGGGTGTAATTTGTAGTTGTCTATGTGTGTGGCTATGCGCGGGGCTATGAGTGTGTGCGTAAAAAAATGTAAGAGGACGAAGTATACACATACTCTCCACATAGATACTTATACATACATTAAACTGCTCCGTGGTTGAACGGTTATTATGCTTGTGTGCCACGTAGAGATCCCGGGTTCGATTCCCGGGCCGGAAGAAATATTTCTATGGCCAACAATTATTTCTCTCGTGAGTTTTGGTGTAATTTGAGGTTATGTATGTGTGTGTGTCAGTGTGGTTAAAACTAGCCAACAGGCTGAGAAAAAGAAAGGAAAACCAAACGATAATAATAATAATTAAATTACCGGTTCCTGAATCTGAGTCCTTGACCCAGGCCGACTGTATGTACTGTGTGTGGGGAATACCGCCTCTCCCAATCAAAAATTAAAAATTAATAGTTTAGGCCATGGAAGAGCGAGTGTAAAATAGATATGGAAAATAATAATAACATGCCTAAGAAATACACCAATATTTGGTCTCAAACTAGAGAATTCCCTGTAATATTAGTATTCAAGGTATTCACTCCAGGACGCTACCCAGAACACACAAGTCAGTACCAACTTAAAAAACTTCTTTACCCCAAATTGGTTCTACCAAAAAACTACTACTAAATATTTTATGCTCTATGTTGTCGTACCAATAAATCAGTTTCGTCGTAATTGCATGTTACATCCAATAGTGCCTTTTTCTTCTTCCCAGCGTGTCGACAATAGTGTCTAAGTTGACGATATGATTTATATACATCTAGTATATAACCATAAATAGAGACGAAATAAGGGCCATCCATCCCTGGTAACTTATCAGGCAAATGGGCCTTATATCACCAAATAATAAATATCAACTCTCGTTTGCGCTGAAATCACAAATTAAAAAGCTGAAATAGTGCAGGACCAACAACTGACCTGTGTGTATGTCTCCGTATATTCCAAAAATATTCTGTATTTATTGTAAAAAAGATTATATAACCTTTCGGTAGTGTGGGAAAAACTGCAAAACATCTACATAATTACAAAACAAACGGAATCACATTTCATCGGTAATTGAATATTAAATATGTAATTTTGCAATTTTCGTCCATTATAGCGAAACAAAATAAAACTGGTCGATTTGAAGTGAAATAATTGACGATTCCCGTCAATTGTTTCGAATTCGTGCTGACTAATAGGAGCGCATTTGTCACCGTAATGATATGACAGAACAGTTTTCGAACAAATTAAATGACATTCCGTCTCTATTTCTGGTTATATACCCGATGTTTATACACTAGCATATTAAGCCGGGTACTTATTAACGAACTGTAATTGTAACGTGACAGATACAGTAACTTGAAAGTTCCAGTGTGTACGCGTGAAACAGTCTTCACTCGCTAGAATGATGACCTGGTTATCGTCGGCTCACTGCGAACCGCACGCGTTCCGCTCGCGTCAAGCTCGCGAACCACGTACACACTCTAATTTTTGGTAACATGACATCCAACGGGTACGTTTACGACTAGTGCATACCCGGCTTTACTGTTTATGATATTTTTCCTTTGAGAAGGTTTATTGAGTAAACCGCCATCTAGCGGTTCTCGCTAAAACTTTTGGGTACGCTAGTGTTCTACATTCTTGCAGTTTCAATACCGTGCCTAGGCACCGCCTAGATAGGTAAAAATTTGTTAAAATAATACTTTAGGAAGTACTTGTTGAATAGAGAAGAATTTTTAACGATTTGATTGTAAATAAAAATGAAAATGTCTTTATGTAGTATGTTACAAAGTTTTGCACCACTGCATTAGTTAATGTTTTCAAGTGAAAAATTACATTGCAAGGGTTTAAAGAATTAGAAATAAATCAACCCTTTTATTACTGACGCAACGAAAAATAGCAACGTGGCCATTGACATTGTAAGTCAATGAACGTGGCAAGTAACTACAAAATAGACAGTATAAAAGATTCTAAGAACGAAATTAGGCGATAACATTTTTATGCTTAAATGGGAATACAAAATTTCACAACGATACCTCCAATTAAATTTTTGGACCTATTCTGTTTTTATTTTGTTTTTTTATTTTTGTGTTACAAAATTCGTTTTGTTTTTTTCGATTCTGTTTTTTGTTTCTTTTTTCCTTACAATTCGGGGAGAATAATATTAGTCAATAAATATAGCTGTTTACAAAAACAACAGAAAATGACCAAAAAAAATAAAGTTGGTGAAGTGTTTATTTTAAGCAAGTTTAAGTTGTTTAGGAGGTATCGACATGCATCAATACGTAACTTGTTTTATATAGTTGATGTTATTTTTGTAACTTTCATGCGATAAAAGCACTCTTGAGATATGGACACATGCGTCTTTATTAGCGTACGATTTGATAGTCTTCTTTTTTAATAAGTACCCAACGGATCAGTCGTCAAAAGCAATATTAACTAACTTCAGATTAAGTACAATATACAAGAATAATTATGTCAAAATGTTTCCTTCTTTCCGAAAACAGAAAACTTAAGTAACGTAAATTTTTTTTTAAAGACATTGATAACACAAGACAGAGTACAGGCGGCCATTTTCAAATTCGATCAGTCAACTAAGTCAATCCTAAAACGCTAAAAGCGTAATAATCTAAGAACAGAGTACTAAAAAACCGACCTCAAAAGTTCGCGGAATTTTATTGAAGTCGGTGACTGGAAAGTGCGCGAAACCACTTCCATTCCATTCACCCTCCAGCTTGCCACCCTTAGAGGTGGAATATTTTCTTCAAATTCTAATGGAACCAATACTGAGGTAACCTCTTTCCAACAAAACAAGAATCATCAAAATCGGTTCACATATTTTCATATTCACGGATTTCATGTTCACGAAGTTATCGCGTAACACACATACAAAACAATGCAGTCGAATTGAAAACCCCCTTCTTTAAGTTGGTAAAAAAGAAAGGTATATAGTTCGTGCACTAAACATTCTTTTGGATCTCTGGGATTGGGTCCTAATCAAATTGAAAATCTCCTTCGTACGTCACTTACTAAAATAATTAAAATTAATTTTTGGAAAGACATTAACATAATTATCACCGCAACCACATCAGGGTTAAGCATCTAGATATCGGATGTACATACAAAACCTCTAGCCTCTGTATTTTAACGGAATGTAGCTATTAACCGGTATCTAATTTAGCCAAAGTTAGGTATTTTATAGCCAGCAATTTAACAGAAGGTAGGTATTTTATAGGGTATTTATTTCATTTTATTGAGGGATGAAAAACCAATTCTACAAAATGAGGTACATACGTATAATAGAATAGTATAGCTATATTTTGTATGATACTAAATGCCGAGATGAACAATTCGTGCACCTGGTGGTAAGCGACAAATAAAGTGAATATTGACATAATGTATGTCATCCGTTTTACCTAAAAAACCTTCATAAATCTTATTCAATTTTTCTACCATTTAGTCTCTAGCATTTTATGCCTAAAATTAAAAGTAAATTTTTCAGAATATTGAAGTTTATTAGCCTTTTCTTGAATTAGGCAAAATACGCTCATTGTTTAACGAATTAGATGGCGGTATTAAATCAAAACATGTCTTAAGTGACTTTGATCGTTGTTTCCCTGGTCTCCTCAGTTGTGTTTAAGCACGGTCAGGTTATATCCTGCTAGCGTACCCCCACTGTGGCCAAGATACCGTTAGCCATCAGTTGAACGGTCATGTGAGAGTGAGGTTCATCCAAGTCATCTGTTATTTCCTTATTTCCTTCCCCCCATCCGTTTGTTGCCTGAAGTCTAACGGCGCAGATATCCAGTCCATATCTATATATTTATTTACCACACTTATATGGTTAGAGCTAGAACCTAAGGTATTAAGGGTGATAGGCACACATCTAAGGGCGCTAGGGTTCTTCTTGCCCTACTTTATTAAGATCATTCCTGTACAGTTTGTCGACGACCACAGACATACAGACGTGCTCTAGTCGTTTCCATCTCACGTGATGGAAAGTGACGGTGAGATCGACGATGGAGCATATATACCAAACCACGCACCGAACACACCTGCATGTATATATATATTAATATTCATGGATGTATACATACAGAGAAATATAACATTATATTTGTACCAAGTGACGGGACGAACGAGTCGTGCGCCTGGTGGTAAGCGACACGCCTGTTCATAACAGTTACAGTGCCACTCAGAGTTTTAAATCGCAAAGATCTGAGGGGCGCTGCCACTGCATCCGTCACTCTGAAACATAAGTTGACAAGTCCCACGTTCAGGAACGTAATATACAAGAATATAAATATACAAGAAATAGGAACATAATTTGACCAGCACCCTACAAAACTGAAACACAGTAATGCTCACATTGCTGCTTGGCGGAAGTAAGAGGTAAGGTGGCAGTACTTCCCTGGACAAACTCTTTCACAAGGAGCTCTTTTGCTACTAAAATATCTATTCAATCTCAATCTAATAAATATTAATTGAATATCACAATGTTTACTACTAAGATTTTTATATATTTTTACAAGTTTTTCACATTTTGTTAACGTCGAAAATAGTACACTGTGTGTGTTACGGGCGGTAAATAAGGAAGTATGAACAAGATTCTATTAGAAGCCCGAAATCGGAGACTAAATTCGAGGTTCGTAATTCTCGTACGCCCGTGAAACATACAATGTTTTTCATCACACTTGCACGTAAATAGTATGATTACATTCACTTGACTATAATGTTCCAAATAAAACTCTCGGGTTTTTTTCTTCTCATTACAGCCATGTGAGTCGATTGTGAAAGAACGTTCTAATGATGACTAATTTCGTTATTGCCGTTAATTCTTATTTTGACAGATGGCCTACTAATACCGAAATATTTTTTTATTCGTAATTTATTAATACAAAGCTCGAATTCCTTCGATGCGACTGAATTCGAACCAACGTCTTCCAGCAAACCGTCTCAGGCGCTATGCAAATTAAGCCACGGAACGAACTAGCTTGTTGCAGATTTTTGTTTTTGGTTTTTGACGGCTTATTTGCCTTAGCGCCGTCGATCTGTGAGAATAGAATAGAATAGAATCATTTATTTCATATTATCAATTTCATAATATTACAATTCGAAATACAATGTCAAGGGATAATATGATCGTCATTAATGTAAATAATAATATTATTGTTAATATAAAATAAAATAATTAAGAGAAAACACTACATATATACGAACTACAAAAATACAAATAAAAATTTAAATATCTTCAAAACACAAACGTCCAAAATTAAAAATATAATTACGATTTCTTTGAAAGAAAATCCCTCTGCACTGTAGAATTCATTATCCTATAAAAGGTCTATCAGTCGGGAAGAAAAAAACACTTCGTCATTTGTAATACTTTTTAGACTTGTGGCCAGTTTCAGTGTTCCTATATTACGTATTAGTCGGCCCCCGCCTGTGCATCACTCGTCGTTTTTACGCACAAAAACAATTACATCGCGAATGTGTTGTGAATGCTTTCGAAAAAGGCTTCTACCGGACTGATTACCTTTTATGTCTACTATGGTCCGTAGTGCGTGTTTCTAGTACGTTTGCGTCAACACCACAGTGAACACAAGGGGCCGCAGTTAGAAATCTATTTCTAATTTATTAGACTCTTTATGTAAATAATTATAAGAAACAAGTGGATTTCACAAAAAATATTGAATATCATGGCTTAAAGTTTATCATCAGGCGCACGACTTGTTCATCCCGTCACTTGATATGATACAAAATAAAAATCGTGACATTCAATAAAAAAACTTAAAAAAATATTCAAATTTTTATTCATATACATTTTAATAAGAACAGGCGGATTTGATTATCTATATTGAATTAAAATTAAAAACATCGAAATGTATCTGCACTCATTTTTAATAGACATAGTTCTAAATACACTTCAACACTTCACAGAACACTCATATCGAAAGTATTACTAAAAAGGTCTATCAATGCTAAACTTTCCATATTGAAGTATAAGTTGCCATATCATATCATACCCTTAGAATGTTATACCTTGCTTTGGCAGACTCAATAATTGATTATGGGCTTAGTAGCTATGGTCGTGCTTATAAAGTTAGATAACGTATATAAATTACAAGTTAACATAGTTAAGATGACTGTATCAGATAAAATAAATAATAAATATAAAGATAACGGTCTATTTAACCACAGTAAGATGATGTCGACCTTTAACAAATCAAATATGTCCATAATATTGGATCAATTCTAAAATATAATTTATTTAACAAAAACAAATATATCAAGTGAATTACGTACCCTTATCTACCTGTGTATCAACTGCCTAGAATCATTAATGCATACGGTATGAGGACCGCGAAGTACATACTGCCTGACATTCTAAGTAAAATACCTGTACGGTTGCATAAAAAGATATGTTTACAAATGCTAAGAAATGCAAACATGTTTTAAAAAAGTACTACTTGGGTTGTATGTCTCACTTCTTAATAAAGTGGCGAGTTAATTTGCGATGTAGTCTGCTTTCGTATAAACCCTGTAAAGGGTTTTTGAAAGCAGTCTTACTATAAGTGTTAGTTAAGTACTTATTGTGTTTTGAATAAATAAATTTAAAAAATGCAATGTGTACGTACGAACTCACTATTAAATGACCCCAGCAGTTGGACGAAAAGTGGCCCAATGATGATTGAAATAAAATCAATCGTCATCATCCAATGATGATGATTGATTTATATTCAATAATAAACGTAATCAACATTCAGTCCATAGTCAATAGAATATTTACCGACTGTAATCACTAGTTTCTTGCAAGCGGGCAACACTTTTGCACAATAAACTGTCTACTTCACCTTCAAAAAGGACAGAAAAAACCTACTCTACCACAGACAACAGCTTAACTCATGAACCAATTAAGCGGAAATATAATAACTAAACCTACAGTAATCACGAATTCGTTAAACTATCAAAATACCGCATGAAATTAATTACAACGGTATGATCTTGTATATACAGCAAGAATATTCAGACAAGTATACGCATACGTATGTAATAAATGGGTATTGGAGTGATTAGGTAAGTAGAATGTGCCAACTGGTTACTGGTCACAATTAAACCCCGAAATCTGATATCGTAATAGTCACAGTGCCTGAACTTGAAGTAATACATACAGAGTTGATAATAGCTGCATCTGTAATACCGGAATAATTAAAAGAAAAGAAAAATAAATAAATAAAAAATAGTTATATTTGTTATTTGTGCAAAAAGGCCACATCTGCCAAAATGACAACTTTTCAGCTGAGAGGCTTTAGATTCTACGAATGATTAGTCAATAACATTTTTATGCTTAAATAGGAGTTATAAAATATCGCATATATATGTCGTTGGTATAATTTTTATAACATACATGTGATGTAAGCATTTTTGACGTACTCACGCGGCTTTATTATACCAATAGCTTATACCAGTACCTTTATTATTCAGTAGCAATATTGCGAAAGAATTCGTGCTGGGGAGTACCTCACCCATTTCTGCCGTCAAATAGTTAAGTGAGCATTACTGCGTTTCAGTTTTGAATGGTAAGGGTGCTGGTGAAACTATAGGCACATGGGAATGGTCAACTTATGTCTCAGGGTAATGGGCGCAGTGGTAGTGCCCCACATAACTTTGCGATTGAAAGCTCTGAGAGGCACTGCAACTGTAATGGATAGACACGCCTACGATGCGCACGACTTATTCGTCCCGTCGCTAGTAATCATAAAAAAGTATATTCTCACACAATTCTTTAAATATTTTCTCTTTATTTTCAGGTAAGTTTCGCAGCTTTGTTCTGTGAATGAGGCAGCGGAATTATGTTTTCTTAGAATTAACTTTCCTACAAAAAATATGGGTAAGTTTTCTTTAGAATACAAGCACAATCCAATATCTTTGTTTCGGATCTAAGATCTAATCTTAAATTGCTTATATTGGATTTATCAAAAACGGTTCAGGCCCTTTACAGGTCCCATGGTCACGGTTGACAACGTCCAAAACAAAATATACTATTCGTCTAATACACTACCATAGTAAAGTAATTGCTAGTTACACGTAAAAATGTAAATTTACTCATTTAAACGTCCCACTACTGGACATGGGTCTCCTCTCAGACGAGGTTTATAGACTATAGTCCGCCACGGTGGCCAAATGCGGGTTGGGAACTTCACTCGTCTTCCGAGGGATATGAACCTTCTTCGATGTGCAGAATCATCAATCAATTTCATTACATTTCCCACATAAATTCCGAAAAACTTAGGAATGCGAATCCGGATTCGGATCCGTGACCTCTGTTTGAGAGACGCTAGGTCAAACCATTCGGCAACCAGGGCTTTTTCAAAAACGTAAAACAAAATATCATAAAATAATTCCGGTATTGCAAAAAGCAAGTATTATCAACTCTGCATGTGTTACTTCTAGAAATTTCGTTAAATACACTGTTCCTATTACGATCTCTGCTCATAATACAGAGTGTTCGTCGAAGAGAATGTAAAAGTTCTATGTACAACGTAGTAATGGCGTACGTACTAATCCAAGTTAAGAAGACAGTCTCGCGAGCGTACTTCGTGCAAACGAAGTTAAATCCTATTCCGAGTATTTACTAACCAAACTCAATGGCGTCAATTTATTATACACGAGAGAAAAATCAATATCAAAGGTCGTGGTTTGTCAGATTACTAATTTTCAACAAATCTAACATTACGAGACAGTATTTTTTATGTGTGTAGAACAATGGTGCGCTTCGATCCGACCGTGCCCGCTCCCGCCGTCACAACGCTACATATCGGAATGAAATCATTTTCACTCACTTCACTTCACTCATTATCACCAAACTTGCGTAGTTTTGTCGAGCCAACCCTGTACAAAGGTGTATAAATGTCACAATGTACACTTTGAAAAAAAAACTTTGCAAACGAAGGGGGTGGTGGGCAAAGGCCGAAGAAACCGAACCGTCATGGCGTAAAAGTGGCGGGAAAAACCGGCTAGCACGATAGAGCGCGATGCAACACGCAACACGTTGGCAGTATCTCGCGCTTTATTCGCGCTCATCCTGTCATGCTAGCCCTACTGGACTAGAGACGTACAAGACTGAAAAGTTTGACAGGAGTGAGAGGAGGCCTACCCTGCAGTGGAAGATATAGAATACTGAACCGCACCAAGAACATACTGAGGAGTTGAGATTACTAGCCGATAGCACAGTGCCTTGAAAGGCGTGAGGTATCGGCTCTGATAAATCTTATATTGTAAATTTGTAGCAGTAGAGTTTCTAATGAAACTAGTTCGTGTAAACAAAGTACTGCCAAGGTGGCAATACTAATCTATTTCTGCCACCAAGCAGTAATTTGAGCTTACCTCCGTTTCAGTTTTGAAGAGCGAGGGTGCTGGTGAAATTACAGGCACGTGGGACTTGTCAACTTATGTCTAAGAGTGACTCTGAATGGCACTGCAATTGTTGTGAACAGGCGTATCATTTACCACCAGGCGCCCTACTAGTAGTTCGTAATACAATCCCCACGCAGAGCGTGTGTTTTTTATTAATTAATCTGCCTCTGTGACCGAACGGTTACCATTCCGGACTGCTACGCAGAGGTCCTGGGTTCGATTCCCAAGCCGGGAGAAGTATGTGTATGGCCTACATTTATTTCTCTCGCGAGTTAGGGCGTCACTTGTAGTTGTCTATGTGTGTGTCCATGGCACCCGCGACCCAGGTTTTCCCTAGTGCGGGTCTATGAGTGTGTTGCGTTATTATTATTATTGTTTTACAATATGAGTGATTTATATTATTAATAACGTAGATGTGTTTTTCTTGTTTTGTGTTTTTAGATTTTTTTGTGTTTTAAGTACTTTTGTGTTGTAACATCAGGGACTCTAATGGTCTGAATAAATAAGATTTGAATTTGTATTTGTAATGCGTGACCCCAGAGCGCAGCATCAGATTTTTTAAATAAATTGTTTTGAAAATAAACTCTAAATGATTCAACATTGTGTTTCCAGTATACAATAGCACCACGCCTTACGAGTTTAGTAGACCGTTGTTAGAAATTTTTAAGTACTAGTTTTACTCGTCGACCTGAACAGCTTTTTCTATCGCAACAATAAGGGAAAAGTGTAAGTTGCCCGGGGATTGCTAACTAGCAATGGCCGCCTATTGCGACTTGTCGTTTATTTGTTTTCGTATTCTGTTCTTATATTTAATACGGAGTACTTTGTATTGTATTGTTTGTCAAGATGATTTGTTAACCGACTTCAAAAAAAGGAAGAGATCCTCAATTCGACTGTACGCTTTTTTGATGTACATATCGCGATAACTCTGTTTGTGATCGATTCTAATGATTTTTTTTTTGTTGAAATGATGGTACCTCCGATTTCAATAAAACTTGGCAAATAGAAGTCCATTTTTTTTTAGTATTCTGTACTGAGATTATTTTGGAGATGAAAATGTCCTTCTGGAATGGCCTTTGTTCAATAGTGGACTGTAAATGCTGATGTTTGTTATGGAGTCGTAGTGTCTTTTGGAATTTGATTAAATTGTCATCATCATCAACCACAGCCCGACTTAACCCGCTGCTGGATATAGGCCTCCCGTAGTTTGTGCCATCTACCACGAACCTGTGCTAGTCTCATCCATCTCCGGCCCGCAACTTTAACGATGTCGTCCACCCATCTCGCTACAGGATATCCCACGTTTCTATAACCATTTCTTGGCCTGTCTTCACCACGTCTCAAAATATGTCTTGCCCAGCTCCATTTTAAATACTCTATCCGATCTCCTATGGCCTGGAACTTAGTTCGTCTTCGAATTTCGAATTTCGTTGGCGCGGGGACCGCATTACTGCCGCGCTGCGACCGCGTGCATCTGACTATCATGGCTAAGTACGCTCTATTTATTTAAATAAAAAATCACACCAGTATCTATTTTTTAATACATTTATCAAATTTAATTGAAAATTCCTTTCATTGAAATTCGTTTGACCTTTTGGTTAGAATAGCAGAACAGTGAATAATTAAATTGTAATAAATTAACAGGAATTATGGTTAACTGTACAAGTTATTTTCTTTTGTTTTTGTTCAATAATTGGTTTATTAGTTTTGGACACAGAATTGCTGGTGCTGGTATTAAATTTTCACTTTATAAAACTATGCTGAAACAAAAACTTTATACTAAAGGTATTTTATTTTATAATAAACAGCTTCTGCGTGGTTGGATGACAAGAATCCGTGGTAGTATTATAACCCGTTTAGCTCTTGCATGTAGTCTTAATCTGAGATGTTTGAAATAAATATTATAAATGTTCAATGTATAGGAAATGAAACTATTTTTCCGGATTTAAATCGCTTATATTTGTTTTTTCAAACAAACCAACGTTTCGGGCCCTTTACAGGTCGCATAGTCACGGTTGACTGGACCGTAAGCACTAATGCGTATTAATGAGGCGAATGATGTGTCAGGACCGCAGCAAGTGGAAGACTGTTGTCTCTGCCTACCCCGACGGGAAAAAGGCATGAAGTATATGTATGTATGTAGGTACATCTTAAGCATAAAAAATATCCTCCAAAATTTCCCCAAGAGACTCGGTGACTCAAATTAATTAACAATACATTACGAGGAAAGAATCAATACTTTCAATTACCAGACGTGCTATATCAACATCTGCGTACTTGTACATATAGAACGTAATAGCGTTATAGAGGCTGACGTTTTTTTATTTCTGTAATAAATTTACTATTAAGTAAAATTTGTTCATACTGATTTGAATTGAGAAAACCATTTGAAATGAAACGGTTACGTAGTTCATAAAGATGCTTTAATAAAAAGGTTCGTGTTGACAGATAGAGTCACCCCTAATATATCATGAAATCTCCTTATACGAGTACATATCGACAGATCGAAGGCCTTTCAACCTGTGTCGTTTATCCCCTTACACTTTCAACTGTCGATACCATATTAGGTGAAATCAACTTCCATTTACTTTTCCAGTATGTTATGTGATATGTGAAGACATGTTAACTTATTTTAAGTCTTCATGTATTTGTTTTTCATGTTGAACAACGTTGGTACGCGTGTGTTTAACAATGTCCATTCACAATGGCCCTGAAAAGCCTTAAACTTCAGTTTAGGGAAACATTGTTTGTGGAATTTTTCAAAGGACTATGGAATATAATAATGATGAGTGAGACAACCACATAAATTACGTTATCTCAAATTGAGGAATACGCTGTACTAGGAATACCCAGTCCAGAACAATTTCAAAAAAGTTTGTGATAAGATGGCTATAGAAGTCAAATACTATGAATTTACTCAAGAGACATTTCAAAACAAAGAATAAAGTTTGATAAATGTGTGTATACGTGTGTGTGTCCATTTTATGCCTCTCCAATATGATTACATAAAACTTTACGAAATCGATGGCATTGTTGAATTTGCTTGGGTAGGCACCACTTCCTAAATCCACTGCTGTGTTATCACTGACTTAAGAGATCTTATGTACCACGGCCGGTAATGCGTTTGCATTGATAAGGGCCTGTTGATTTATTTAAATTTTATAACACAAAAAATAATCGATCTCTAAACTGGCCACCATAAAATCTTAATTTTATTTAATCTGTGATAGTTGCTGTCAGTTGTATAAATTCATGAATATAATTTTTAAGTTATCCTGTGTTGCTTCTTTGTATTTCTTTTTACCATTATCCCAATTCCAATACCTCTTTGAGAGCAAGTGATAACCAGAGGGTTACCACTTTTTATCAAGTGAACCATGTGATTGTTTAGTGATAAACTGTGTACATTATATTCAAACTGTACCTGTCTTGAGGCTAATGATAGTTGTTCACATTCAACACAAAGTGTATTTAAATACATAAATTAGTAAGTAATCAATAAACAAAACAATGTAATGCTGGTTGTTAAGCAGAAATAAAAAAAATGCTTTTTAGAAAAATTCAAGCAGCAGTAGAGCTCCTTGTGAAAGAGTTCGTCCAAGGAAGTACTGCCACCTATTTCCGCCACCAACCAGTAATGTTAGCGTTACTGTGTTCCGGTTTTGAAGGGTAAAAGTGCTAGTGAAATTACAGCACATGGGACTTGTCAACCTATGTCTCAGGGTGACGTGCGCAGTGGCAGTGCCCCTCAGATCTTTGCGATTTGAAGCTCTGAGTGGCACTGCAACTGTTACGGACAGGCGTAGCCGTGTAGCATATCCTCAGGGGCACGACTTGTTCGTGCCATCACTTGATATTATAAAAAAGCTCTTCTTGAAAATTTGACTACAATATTTTAAAAACTAAATTTTGACATCCATTTTCGATAACAGTAAAGTAGTTATTAAGTGTACAAGATCTTTTCTTTTGTTTTTGTTTATTTTATTCATTAAATAATTTATAATTAAATGGTAAATGAGTGCTTTGTTGTTGTTATTTGTATAACGAACACTATTGTGAATATCAACATTGTATTCTGTCAAACACAAATAAATAAATAAAATTTATTTATTGAAATAAGTAAGTAGATAAGATTTAATCTTTCTATTCTATTCTAATACATATTTGTCACAATTTTTAAAGTGGAAGGAATTTGGTTTCACCCTGTGTGTATAGGTATAGTTGTGTGTGTCCGTAGCGTCTGTGTGTCAGGTGTCAGTCACACAGGGGATAAAATATTTTTGTACACAGACTATGTATAATGGTTGTAAAGATTTTGAACGAAATTTTTCTATTTTTATGACTTTAGGGATATTGTCACATGAGTTGCATTATAACTACAGGGTAATAATTTGGATGCAAATTACTGTCTCTAAAAAAATACTGGCTGTTTGATGTTAAAAAGTTTGAGGTACAAACATTTTCATTTCATTAATCTATTCGTTTTTAGGATTATGTGTGGAAACCTTACTATTTTTTTAAATGTTTTTATTTATATACTTAAATATTGAGAGTATCGTTTCAATAGATAAATATATTACCGTAAATTAAATTATATTGGCTTAAATCAGAGTCTTACTATTTATTTACTTCGAAAAACTACTTTGATTATTTTGAAATTAAAACTCATTTTAGTCTATAAACAAGTTTATGTTTTTATCATTATTTTTTTTATTTTTCTTAACGCGGGAATTTTTTTTAAAGGTGTATTACTTATCAATGATGTTCTATATCAAAATATCTCAAGTGTCGAGCCCTGCGCGAAGCCTCGCTGCAGACCTTGGGACACGTCCACAGGGATCCAAAATTGAAACGTTTCCTTTTTTTTATTTCATTCTTAATATTATTCTTATTCTATACAGTTGTTCACCTGTGTTGACATTTGAAAAAAATATATTTATTTATTTTTATACAGGCCAACATTTTACAAATTTGGAATTTTTGAATTCTAATTGATTTTTGCTTGGAATAATGTATGCGTTCTGAAACTTATATCGTTGACAGATTTTATGAATTTATATTAAATGAATATGTAGGTAGAATTATTTTTTTTTTTATTAATTTAGATTCTTATGAAGTTAGTCCATTTTCGAGTGGGTTGCACCGATTAATGTCGGTTTCTTTTTATTACAGACAATTTTCTATTAGGACATCTACATGTTGCTCTTTCATTAACTCCATAATGCGTGTGCTATAAAAACTCCCAACTAGAATGTTAAGTCAAAACTACTTATAAACATGTATCTTAACATCTAATGATACTTCAGATTTTTGTACCAGAAATTAAGAACAATAGAATAGAAAGAAAAGAATAAAAAATATATATGAAGTGCATTTTTGTTTACTTCATGACCTGATAATCCAAATAAATAAAATGTGATCGTAATCCACAATTATAAACGTAACAACAGCAAGAACAAGATAAAATAACGGAAATCTATTTCCTTTATTCGCCTATAAAACCGACGAGTGTCGAAGCTTAGTAACCGCGGCTTAACAAATACGCATACGGCAATCCCTATTGCGCATGCCCGAGCCTCACTCATTCCGGACTATTTGTTTTGTCGTTACACTATCAAAAAGCTTCGGATTGCTACCATAGAAGCATCTTCTCATCTAATTGACAACTCTTCGAACGCACCTCAATAGCACTTGAAGTGATTTCGAATAAAGAGCGCGGCCCCGACCGCAGATCGGTGATCAATCATCGAACTGTCAAGAGTTCGCGCCAATAGTTGACGTTTGACCGCGTGTTTCGAATTCAATTTTAATTGTGTGTGAATTTTGTGGCCAGTGACTTTAAAAAGTGGATTTGTATGTGAAAAAGTAAACTTTTGACTGTGTACTTTTTCGAAATTGACATCTGCAATACGGCAGACAGCCGCAGAAACATTCGCGCTGCAGGCTGAATACATTGTGATTTATTGCATAGAACATTTAAACATTTAAAACTATAATTTAAGTGTTTATATTCCGATCTTAATTGCTAGAATCATTTAAATAGGGAATCGTTTTCTTGTTCGTGAAAAGTTAGAAAGTCTTTTAAAGTGCCATCATGAATATAACGACTACAGACGGTAAGTTTTTAAAATTTTAAACATCTGCAATGAAAACGTACGTAATTGCTTGCATTCCTTCGATGCGCAGTGCTGCGGAATTTACCCCGTAACCTAAAAATGTACCTTATTTCTTTCTCAGAGAGACTAAAGTGTTTTATCAATATTAGATAATTCGTCAAAATGTAATTTGGTCTGTTGGCGACTGAAATTAAGGTCGAATTTTGTCCGTATCTTGTGTAGGTTATACGGGCCTACGATATCTTCTATTCTCGTCTATCTTTTTTATGACGAACTATGTCATTGCTGTATATAAATGTATATATGTATAGTATCTTTAAGTGATCGTTGGCGTGTGTTGGAAATATTTTATGCTCGTAGAAGCTTTCTTAGTTGTTTTTAGTTCCCAAATTAGTTTCGTCAGGCGAATGAGGAGAGTTTTGTATGTATACGCGTACATAATGTGCTTGTATATGATTTGATATCAAAAAAAGAACCGTATAAGAATACGATTACGTATTATACTGCCCTTCCTTATCATTATTTACGTAATGGACATTTTTAACGAAATTGAGTGAGCGCTAAAAGGACCAATTTGGTTACTCGATGTTCTGAATAGTGCCCCGGAGTTTATTTCGTAGCTCTGATACAACTTACTATTTTGAGACCAACGGTCTTACCATGAACTCTTATTAGGATTCCATTTGAGATATAAAATGAACCTTTGTGAGACAGCGCTACATGAAGTGTATATCACCATCTCGTTTTTTTGTCGTTACGATTATGTACTAAACTGTAATGAGAGTCCATGGTAAAGATATGGTTGGCATTATTAAGAGTCAATACTACTTGAGCACGAATTCAATTTTTTCCCGTAATAATACCACACGGTTCACTTCGTTTGGGTCGAGTGGCGGGGACACTGGCTTTATTTTAGAATTTAGTTTTTACAAATCAAAATTAAAGTTATGAATAATGTATATCGTTATACTAAACGTGTTCTATTTACTTTAGTTGATATTTAAAAAAAATCATTAGTAAAGTACTTATTGAATACAGCGGTTTTCTTGTAAAATTTCGAGGTAAGTTTGTGTTTTTTTTTCTATCGTGAAAATTTTAGGAATCGTATTTTTACACCATATATTGATATATTGGGTCTAATACAAAAACCACGAAAAAAATGTCCCAAGTCAACCTATTCGAAATTTAAATTGTAATGTCATCGCAGTATCGCGCTGTCAGTAGAACAAATGAAGACTAAAGCGGAGTGTCGCGCTCTGTATACGATTTTAGCGCCTTACAAGTGCGGACACTTTTTAGCGCGGACCCGACGTCCATATAATTGTAAGTCAATGCTATGAAAATACAATTTCTATTCCTAATTCAAATTATATGGTAAATACATTCTAGACATATAAAAATTGCATGTCACTGTAGTTTGCTACAGTCTCGCTGTTGATCACGAGCCCCCCAAAGACAGAACATTTTTTTTTTAATTTACCATGAACAGGTAACAACCTGTTCAAGACATAAATAAAGCGACAGACAGTTTCAGTAATAATCCTATCCGAATCCGCAGACCATTTTCCACCTCCGCGTCTTATATTTAAGGTTGAAAATAGCATGTTTTTACCATGCTAAAGACCAGTCTCGTAAAACGAGATTTCTTATTGCGTACTAATTGAACTGCTAGGGAAAACTTAAGGATAATTTCCTTTATCAAAGTCCACCGGATCAGTTTCAGCTTCATGTTGGATTAGGCAGTACCACTTTAAACAATTAATGACGACTTATTCTAATGATACTGTCTACAAACGCTATATAATAAATTATTTAGTTTACAATGCTTGTATTACATGCAATAACTGTCAGATTTAGAAAAATAAGTTATCGATTCGATTTAGGTATAATGAATAAAAGAAAAACAAAATGGCGACACTGAAAGATATTGGTGGGATTGTTAAAAAAATGATGCGAGATGGAAGTAAATTAATGGACGAAACGTCATCTTTTAAAAATAAAAGAGTTACTCGAAATAAATGAATTATTATCATTATAAATAAAGAAAGGAAGAAATAAAAGTATATGAACCGTTAATAACTTACAGCACAGTATACACACAATATGTGATTTGATATATAATACAATACAATTATAAGTATAACACTTATTTTATATGCTCGGCATTTACGACAGCGAACAAAAGTGAAGACGTCTGTTTCCGGATCGCGAGCCTAAAATTGAGACGGGCTGGACACGTTGCTAAGCGGGACGACGACCGATGGATCATGGCGGTCACTGAGTGGTACCCGGTAGAAGCGAGACATCCTCAAGGCAGACCACTAGCTAGATGGTCGGACGATATCAACGGGGTGGCCGGAAGACTGTGGATGAGATTCGTATGGGATCGACTGATCAGGCGTACCTGCCGTCCGATAAGGAAAACGTGGCTAAGTGACGTCGTTAGGGAAAGTTCCGATAAGTTGAACACGTTAACTAATTCTAACTGCTTTTTAAATAGAATTTTCTACTCTTTCTTTTGCTATTTAAAATGGATGTTTGACCATTTGTCGCTTTGCCGCGTTTTAGTTATTACGAAATAATTCGACTTTATTAAGTAAACACATTAAGTATACTTAAATTGGAATAATAGAGTGTGCTATGCTGTTATGGAATCCGTCATCCACCCAGTTTAATGTGCTACGAGACTGATTTTCAGTGGATCCGGTAATAGCATAAATGAGGCGAGCAACGCAGCCGACATATTTTATTAAAAAATAGGTACCATGTCATTCACAATCAATTACAAGATTGATTGCGAAGTAATTTGGTAAGATTAGGAAAGTGTAAATATTTCAATTGATAAAATCACAGATAATAAAATACTATACTAGTTCAGATACCCAATCTCATAAAAAGAATGTCGCACTCGTAACTCCGCTTATTCGGACGCTTATTCTGATTCTTACGAGACGATACTACCTTAGCTTGAATCCAAATTTGTCCTGTACTAATACGGTTAATTTTGCTTAGGTCGAACGGCAGGGGCACTGGCTTTATTTTAGAATTTATTTTATTACAAACGAAATTAAAGCCATTTGAAGAATGTATATCGTATACTATACGTATTATATTTAGTTCATTGATATTAAAAAAATCATTGGAATATTTAAAGTGCCTTTTGAATGCAGCGGTTTTCTTGTAAAATTTCGAGGTAAAATTGTGTTCTTTTTCTATCGCGAAGGTTTTTGGGAATCGTGTTTTCACACCGTATAGTAAGCAGTGTATATATCCTTGATTTAACTATACATTTTTTCAAAAATTGTTAATAATAATATATTTCATCAACCAAAGCCATTTGAGGTTGTATAGACTTTTAACTCTGATCAATAGATGGAACCAAGTAAACCCGCGATGCGAGTGCAATAATATTCGACAACAGATGGCAGCTATTACGTTATTAACAAAGTTATTGCTCTTGCTCAGGCGGTGATTGAATATATAGTTACATATAATACAATCGCAAAGAAGCTGATTCTGTTACTTTCATATTAAGATAAAAAATTCAGTGCTAAAACGTAATAACGTTAACGAAATTAATAAATTTCGAGAATAAATTCAAAGAAGTGCTATCTATATACACATATAATTTATTGCAAAATAAGACCATTACCGTAAATCAAAAAGAATACCTTTGAGAAACCTTCGATTTGTTATCTTATCAACAACAGTTAAATGTTTTCACCAATTCTCATAATTGTAAATTAATTTTAATTTCAAGATCCCTACAATTATAAATATAGGGTTGTATTAAATAATTAAGAGGTTTGGTTACAATTAAGTAAACGATTAATACTATATGTCCCCGACACATCAACAGCTAAGATGGATATTTTTGGAAAAATATTTAAAATTTTTATTGAATTGATATTCAATTATTTTTTGTGAAATTATTCCACTACTTTGTTATAATTATTAATACAAAGATCGAACACTTAGAAAAAATTCCTTCGATCCGGCCGGATTCAAACAGACGTCTTCTAGCTTACCGTGTCAGACGCTATACCAAGTAAGCCACGGAAAGAACCAGCGGAGCTCACGAATTTTGTGATTGCGTCGTTTCTTTGTATTTGGTGATTTCAACTACTTTTTAGTCGTCGCGCCATCATTATCATAATAAATCTATGAAAGTTTTCTCACCCAGTTTTTATTACAGTTTTTATTAATCTTTACAGTTTACGGATCGAAGGATTTTTTTTCTGAGTGTTCGATCTTTGTATTAATAATTAAATATTTTAAATTTAAATTTTGTATCTAAACCTGGAACCGTTCCCGGATGCTATGGCCATTGAAACCTGACACCTCATTTAGAGGTGTACATAGTTGGTGTGAAGATCTGGTACAGTTGTTATTACTACGTGGTTTATTATTAAAATTGTCACGTCATATCTACCTTGGTGTGGGTTTACTCATCCTCACAGTCCACATGCGCGAATCCTCATCGGAAATTAGATTCCTCGATTGAAACTAAATAGTCAGCAGCCGAACATAGATATTTTTAGTAGCTACTGCTACTACCTCCTTGTGAAAGAGCTCATCCAGGAAAGTACTGCTACCTTACCTATTTCTGCCACCGAGCAGTAATGTGAGTATTGCTGCATTTCGGTTTTGAAAGGTGCTGGTCAAATTACAGGCATATGGGTCTTTTCACTTTTCTCTGTCAGGCACAGACGTATCGAATAATAATAATAATAATAATAACGCACACACTCAACATAGCCCCGTACTAGGGAAACCCTGTGTCGCGGGTGCCATGGACACACACATAGACAACCACAAATTACACCCAAACTCACGAGAGAAATAATTGTAGGCCATACAACTATTTCTCCCGGTCCGGGAATCGAACCTGGGACCTCTGCGTGGCAGTCCGGCATGGTGACCGTTCGGCCACGGAGGCAGTAACCACCAGGGGCACAACTTGTTCGTCTCATCACTTAATATAATAATAAAAAATCCCGTTCCTTGAAAAAATTTTTTTAATCGACTTCAAAAAAAGGAGGAGGTTATACGTTCGGCTATATGTATGTTTTCCGATTTCTCTGTCAATTGTGGACCGATTGAGATAATTCTTTTTTTGTTTAAAGGGTGCACTCTCGTTGGTGGTCCCAATGTCGCCAAGTCAGAATCGAATTAGAGGATAACATGGAAATCGAGAAACATCCTCAAATTTTATAGGCATAGCAGTGTACTCACCGATTTTTCCATCAATAGTGGACCGGTTTTCAAATTTCTTTTTTGTTTTAAAGAGTATACTATCGAGGTAGCCCTTGATGCCGACGAAGCTGTTCCGAGTTCGTTTCTTTTACTTTTACTTATTGTATGTACATGTCCGTATGACAAACATCGACGCATGCAATAGTGATAAATTAAGAAAATAGAATAAAAGAAACGCATTCGCACTTTTCTGCCGCAGATCAAAGGCAAGCAGGCGCAAAAAATACAACCCACGATCTACCGTAATTACAGCCACATTTTTCCAGATGACCATATCAGTGATGTTCTCAAAAAGGCTGGGATCCAAAGTGACAAGAATAAAAGAAGTTGTATGAAAAGGGTAGTTGATGAATGTGAGGCTCGAAAGTTGTGTCAGGATAGAATAAGGTGTCGGTCTCTACCTACCCCTCCTGTAGAACAAGGGCGTGAGTTTAAGTATTATTTTTCCACTAGATCATTATTTAAAATCTAAATCTCTCATTATATGTTACATGTAGTAGTTTCTTCGTTTAACTATAACAATCCGTACTATGGCGTAGCACTTACGACGTCGCGTAGAACATAAAAGCGTAGCCGACCGCAACGAAGCGAAACGTGTAGCACTGCAAGTCTACGATTCTCACAATGCAGTTCTCTTTTCATCTTAAGGAAATATAACAGGGGTGAAAAGGACAAAAATAAAAGTTTAAAACACACATTACGCACTGCGGAGATTGCTCTAGCCGTGTTTTAATTTGTCTCTGAAGAGTTGCGATGCTTTTTATTGCGAGCACTTCGTGGTTCAGTTGTTTAAAATCTCATTTAAGGTAGCAGGTTTGATCCTTCGATTCGTTAGAGATGAGTTATCTTGATAGATACGCTTTTTCTGTAAGAAATGAAATATCATTTGTGCTTTTTCCTGTGCAATAATTGTGCAATATTTAATAATTATAAAAAATAATAATATGTCCTCCAGAATTAGTTTCGACAACTACTGCTCAGCGTTTTTTTATGCACACACGAAACATGCGTAACAACACGTAACAAGACACGAAAATGTTGCAAAGTAACGAATTTCTTTCTCCCAATTTTGCTATTCTGTTTCAAAATAATTATATTACGTAATTTTTTGAGAATAGGCAATATCGCGATGGCTGCAGATTTTTTTTATTCTAATGTAAGTGTGCATTTGACCTCCATTTCTGCAAGTTAAATGCGTACAAATGTTGTTTACAAAGAGCAACCCGTAGAGTTTCTTGCTCATACTTCTCAGGGGAATCTGCCTTACGAATGAGTGGTAGAGTTTAACCAATGTGACGATTTCTAGTGTAATAATGCTTACTTATGAAATAAAGATTATTTTGATTTTGATTCTGGGTATCGTTTACGGGGTATATGGGGGTGCTCATTACGAATATAGCACTTATTTCTAAATCCAAGATGGCGGACACGATTTTAAAAAAAATGCAATATGGGTATCCTTTTCGAGGTATTTGGGGATGCTCATTATGAAAATGGCACTTATTTATAAATCCAAGATGGCGGACACGATTTTTCAAAAAATACTATATGGGTATCCTTTTCGAGATATTTGGGGATGCTCAATACGAATATGGCGCTCATTTCTAAATCCAAGATGGCGGGCACGATTTTGGCACCAGGTCATCCAGAAGAACGGTAGTTTTTTCTGATAAAATAGGCGTAGGACTAGGCCACCACCTAAGTAACCACTTACAACAAAGGGTAGTCAACTATTGCTATCCAAGAGCTACTTTTAGTCAAATTATTACAATATTAAGTGGTTGCAACTTTGATAAATATACAACAGTGATTCTTATAATAGGTGATAGTAATAACTTTAGTAAAAAAGAAGTAAATAGTAGCATTGACGTGTTCTTGAGAATTCAGGGGAAGTGGTAGGTGTAAATTCATACTAAGTGCATTCCCTTGCTGTTTTAACCTAGGCATCGCATCGTAATAATAATAATAATAATAATGAATTTATTCTAATATATATATATATTCTAATAAGTATATATATAACATAAATTCGCACATTCATAATTTGAATTGACGTCATAGTGACGTTATATTTTGTTTTGACATTAATAGTTCGTAAGGAACTTCAAACTTTTTGAGGATAATTTACTTTTACCCATAAGGTATCTATCTGAGACATATAGCTAGTTTGCTATCTTTTAATATTAAGGACGCTGTTATAGAAGACATAACACAGTCCCACGACAATGCTCCTACTTTAAGTAGCAACATTATACTTATTACTAACCATAATTTAAACTGAAACACACGACAACAGAAAAGTCTAATCGTTTCCATCAAAATATTCAAGGCTTTTCTGTCAAAACATTACAAATAAGTCTTTTTTGCACGATATTTCCGTTGACGTGTTTTGTGTTACAGAACACTGGCTGAAAGACTACGAAGCAATCAACAACATAGAAAATTACGTAATAGTCAGTTCGTTCATAAGAAAGAGCTTAAGTAAAGGCGGATCCATGATTATTATTAAACGTAACTTAAAATTTAAAGACCGTAAGGATATCACAGATCTTTCTACTGAACGAACCATTGAGATTTCATATGTAGAATTGGATCAGTTTGTCGTCTTATGTGTACACAGGCCCCCTCTGCTAATTTTAACGAGTTAGAATTAATTATGGAAGATAGTTTAACGCGGATTCTTCCAACCAAAAAAAACGTAGTAATATGTGGAGATTTCAATGTAAACCTGTTGGAAAACTGTTCTACTTCTATAAGACTCATTAATTTATTTAAAAGTTTTAACTTGATTAATCTTTTCTTACAACCAACTCGCATCATTGCCTCCTCTTATACTTGTATTGATAACATCTTTTGTAACCAGACGCAGTGTCTAAATCAATAATAAATTCCTTAAGATCAGACCATAGCGGCCAATTGGCTTCTTTTAATTGTAAAATGAGCAAGAAGGTAGACCTATTTCTCTGCAGACCGATTACCACAGAACAAATCATTAGATTTCAAAATAATATCGGCAATAGTTTAAATTCCCTACCCCATATACCGGAGGTTCCAAATACTTTATATAGCACGATATTTGGTTTAATTAAAAATGAATTTGATAATGTATTTAAATCGAAAACGTTAACTTTCCATAGAGAGGCTAAATTCAACAATTGGGCAATAGTAGGTATTCCTAAGAGTAGGTCTCGTTTGTATGAGCTATATGCTATGAAAACTTATAATACTAATTCCAATTTCATTGAATATGTTAGAAATTATTCAAAAATATTTAAAGAAGTATGTGTAGCTGCTAAGGTTAAGTTTCACAGCGACAAAATTAGACAATCGATAAATAAATCTAAAACTACTTGGAGCATAATAAATAAAGAGTAAGGCAGGGTTAAACACCACGATAGAGATATAGTTTTAGAATTAGACAGCAAACTTATAAAGTCTAAAGACAAGGTAGCCCAAGCTTATGAATCGTTCTTTTCGGAAATTGCTGTGAACACTACAGAATCATTAAATTCCCCCCTTATCTTGTTATTGATCTCCTAAAGGAAAATGTTAACGTTTGTGGCAGTTTATTTAATTTCCGTCATGTTAATCCATAAGACATTATAAAAGCTTTTAAATCAAGACATGTTAAAAAAACTAAAGATCTTTGGGGTATACCAACTAAAGTTATAGACTCAGTTCTTGATCTAAATTCCCCACATTTAACTGTAGCTTTCAATAGGTGCGTTGACGAAGGTGTTTTTCCCGATTTAATGAAATTCAGCAAGGTTATTCCCTCATTCAAAAGCGGTAGAAAAGTTGATCGTAGCAACTATAGGCCCATTTCAATTTTACCAACTTTAAGTAAAATATTCGAAAAGGTTATGCTAACTCAATTACTGTCCAATTTCGGTAGGAATCATATTTTTCATAGTGAACAATATGGGTTTACTAGTGGTAGATCGACTAGCGATGCGGGGGCAGCGTTACTAAAACACATCTTTGATGCTTGGGAAAGGTCCCAGAACGTTAGAATGTTATTGGTGTTTCCTGTGACCTCTCAAAGGCATTTGCTTGTGTTGATCAAATTACTCTTATTAGGAAGCTGGAACATTACGGTGTAAATGACAAGGCGTCGAAACTTGTCTCGTCATATCTCAATGGTAGAATTCAGAAAGTAGACATAAATGGAGAGACTTCTTTGGGTTCTCCGGTAAAAATGGGTGTACCGCAGGGCTCAATACTTGGACATTTCATATTTTTTATTTATATTAATGATCTGCCATTCTTTGTTAAGGACCATTGCGAAATAGTGTTGTTTTCTGAGACACTTCCTTGATTTTTAAAACAGACAGACATGACATTAACTATGGCCATATTAATGATATCCTCTCTAAGGTAGTTTATTGGTTTAATGCTAACAATTTATTGCTTAATGCCAAGAAGACAATTACCTAATTAATAATATTTTAGGTAATAATGAATTACCTAACGTAAAATCGACTAGTCCAAGCATAGAAATAAACGTAGAAAAGTTAGACCTCGTTAATAAAGCAGTCTTCTTGGGAGTGACCTTAGATAGTAAACTTCAATGGTTTCCACATATATCTTCCCTGGCCAGCAGATTAAGCTCCGCTGCATACGCAGTCCGCAGAATACGTGAGCTTACCGATGTTAGTACTGCTAGACTAGTTTATTTTAGTTACTTCCATAGCATAATATCCTACGGGATTCTCATGTGGGGTAAAGCGGCAGATATTCAAACCATATTTGTATTGCAAGAACGAGCGATACATTCTGTGTACCATCTAGGCTCTCGGGTTTCTCTCAGAGAAAAGTTTAAGGAGACTAGTATCATGACTGTGGCATCACAGTACATTTACTTAAATATTTTATATGCCCGTAAAAAGGTACATAATTTCAATAAGAAAGAAGATATCCATAATATTAACCTTAGAGCTAAATCCAAACTCATGGTACTTCGATTTCTTCTAAACAAGGTAAACAACTTTTTTATGGGGAACTGTATACATTTTTACAATAAGATTCCGGAGCATATATTAAGTTTATAATTTCCTAAATTTAAAAACTATATCAAAAATATTTTGATCGAAAAATCATATTACAAAATTGAAGACTATGTGTTAGATAAAGATGTATGGAAAGACGACACGGCTCCAGAATCCACACAAATTTGATTCAAAGTGTATTCCATAGCATTTAAGTTTATTTGAAAAGAGCAATCCCTAGAGTTTCTTGCTCGTTCTTCTCAGGGAGGTCAGCGTAGTGAACGAGCAGTAGCTTAAATGTGACGTTTTCAAGTGTAAATTTATTGTACATATGGAATAAATAATCTTTGACTTTGACTTAGACTTTTACTACAAAAATTTTCACGAGTTAAATCCATGGTGATGTAGACAACCAATTTCTAAAATGACGCCACAATGTAAAAACAAGTGACAGTCAGATGAAACAAACTGTACTCTACAGCCAAAGAGTCCCATTTTCAAATGTTGTAATTACTTTTTAAATATTGTTTGTGTACGTGACCAGTTACGGAAACTTATAGTGCGCCCTATGTAGTAAATACCACTAACATGACATCCTTGTGGTTGGGTGTCTGGAGACCCATATTACAAGCTCTGCCTAGTTTGGGCTCCAGTTTCCCATAAAACATTACTCTAAGCGTATATAATAATATGTTCTCTACTGTAATGTTAATTTGTTTTATATTGTGGTGATAAATAAAGATATTAATATTATTGTAATGATTCGTTGTAGACTTTTAATTTACCCTGTTTTCGGGATTTTATATATTCGAGTAAAGTACATCTCATCGTATAACGAAATAGCACGTTCTTTAGACAATATCCTTAGGTATGTGGTATATTTTTTGTAAAACCGTTATTAAATAGTTAATACCTAAACCATTTGATGCAGCATCAGCAACAGTTTTGCATAACTTCTCTTCCGGTGACACGCCCTATAGTGAGGGCGTAGAGAGATTGTTAGTCGTTTATAATATCGCACTGTTAATACAATAATGTATTAACTCAAAAAGTGTATTTTCTCAGAATCGACGAAAAACTAATTACTCGCTTCCCGTGAAATATCTGTGCAAAATTTATGTCTAAGTAATTTCCTACTTGCCAAATATACATATTTAAAAATTAAAGAGAACAGTAGAAACAACATATTTTTGAATAAGGACAATTTTAGCCAGAACTAGCTTACATAAAGCGTGCCTCATTTTGAGTTAAGTAGATATTACAATACAATAATATTACAAAATTCTAACGACGGTTTTATTGACGTGTAGATAATCAAATTTTACGTTCAACAATGGTATTATCTTGAATTTCACATATTTTGAGTTATAACACTATTGTGATGTGCGATATATAAGATCTATTTCCCGTATAATTATTAATACAATACAAACTAGTGGAGTAATTTCACATAAAAATAATTGAATATCAATTCAATAAAAATTCAAATCTATTTTCCTTGTTCCTTCTACTTCTAATAAACAGTCATTAAAAAACCGAAAACAAAGATCTGCAACGAGCAAATTGAAAACTTCGTAAGGTACGCTGGTTCGTTCCGAGGCTTAGTCGGCATAGCGTCTGGCACGGTTTGCTAGAAGACGTCGGTTCGAATCCGGCCGGATCAAAGGAATTTTTTCTAAGTGGAGTAATTTAGAAAAAAAGATATTGAATATCATGCTAGTAAAACATCGTGGCGTTCAATAAAAACCTGAAAAATCACATTACTTTATTTTTTATATTTTATTATCTAGTATTTTAACAAACAGTCTGCACACATTGCCGTACATAATACCTTGTACTGGGTCCAAAGGCTTGTGTTAAATATTCAACATCCGGTCAGGGAAGCGCGGCCGCAGTTCGTTTGAGTTATATACTTATGTACCATTGACTTATAAATTGTGTATTCACGTGCTGTACTTTGTATATTTATCTATATTTTATATTCTTTATTGCACCGAACAAATACGAAATAAATATTAACTTTATAAAAAGACGAACAAAGGTGGACTTACCTCCACATATAAATGTTATAAACTAAAACATAAATTCAATTTGTGTGTGTGTGTGTGTGGGTTTCTGTGTATGTGTGCCTGTCTATGAGTGTTGTGTTGTGGGTGTATGTACATTTTAACAAGCGTGTAAACATTGGCCGTCTATTACACATGGTTATTTTTAAAATACTTATAACCTCACAGGACTATATTACTAACATTATAAACAACAACTTTTGTTCCATGACTTCTTATGAAACATAATAAATTTACCGAAAATACACTTCTAAGTTTTTATTGTACTATCTGACACCATGGCATACTGCACGGCATCAGCACCTTGAATAAGAACCTCGTGAACGGGAGCTGGGAGATTGTACCACGGATATACCTGTACTAACTCACGTGCGGTTTCCAAAGCATAGTCCATAAATTTATACGTAATACGTAAGCCCGTTATTTCTGCCAAGACTGAAGAGTTCATGAAAAATTTCCTCGCGGTATTGCCATCTTTCGACGTAGTGATGAATGAGACTCAGTCTTTTAAGGCCTTTTAAAAACCTCGACTAATTTTTAACGCCTCACGACTTGTCTAGTCTTTTAACCCTCAAGTCTAGAGTCATAAGACTAAAACAATTCGAAAAAAAATTCGAGTCGAATTCTTTTAACCCTAGGAAGCTTAAAACACTTATAGGACTTAAATGGCTAAAAAGACTAAAACGACTAAAAAGACTAAAAAGGCAAAAGGACTAAAGGGGCTAAAGAGACTAAAGAGACTAAGGAGACTAAAGAGATTAAAGAGACTAAAGAGACTAAAGAGACTAAAGAGACTAAAGAGACTAAAGAGACTAAAGAGACTAAAGAGACTAAAGAGACTAGAAAGTCCAGAAAGTCCAGAAAGACCAGACAGACGAGAAAGACCAGAAAGACATGAAAGACCAGAAAGACCAGAAAGACATGAAAGACCAGAAAGACCACAAAAATCAGAAAGACCAGAAAGACCAGAAAGACTAAAAAGACTAGAAAGACTAAAACGACTAAAACGACTGGCGCCTCATAGCCTCGGGAGTGGCGAGTCATGAGCCGTATGGCGTGATTTTATTTGCACCCACAAGGTATTTATTTTACGATTTTTATTATAAGTAAATAAACGTGATTATTTACTACATACTACTTACGTCATTTTTATTTATAAACTTCGGGTTTAATAAGACATAAAATAGGTATAAGACCTTCACAAACAACTGGAGTCTTTT
>NW_020653352.1:0-12001 GCF_003589595.1 Hyposmocoma kahamanoa
AAATTTCAAAGCAAGTGGCGAGGAACCAGAGAAAACGGTGGTAAAAAAGGTGGGATGACGATGAAAGAAAATCGCATCGTTAAAATATCGAGAACTGTGACATATTATATAGTCCTCGCTGACGTTGTGCCAAAGCCCGTAATAAACACGAATAGACTAAAAATTTATATTAATCCCCATCATGGAAATTAATTAAATAGTACTGCAATTAATTAGTATAATCTCAGTAGTAAAAGTACGTGGGTCTATTTGTTAAGTTTCATTGAAATATCCTCTAGTTCGCCACTATACAGGACTTGATACTGGACATAATAAAAATATGTTCTCACTACGACACTACTCAAAGTATATCGAGAGAAAAACGCCTTGAATTGGAGAAATAGCAAAATCAACTAAATAATTGAATAGAATAGAATAGAATAGAATAGACATTTATTGCGACGCCACAACACATGATACAAAAAAAAAATGAATTATAACACAGTACGATGAACATTAAAATTAAAAATAATAACAGTAATAATAATTAATAAACAAAATAGACATACGTAAAACAAACAAATGAAAAAAGAAAACATTAAAATTATCAAAACAAACAAAAAAGGAAAAAAAAAAGAAGCAAAATAACAACAAATTGTTCAGTCATTTGTGCAGTCGTGGCGTACGCAAAAGGACTACATTCAGCTTTTACCACAGCCAGAATTGACTGTGGCGCTGGTTTTCAATGAGCCCTGATCCGAGATGAGTGACGGACGTGTGTGTCGCAAAATAAAATAAACTACCTACTTAAATATTTGTCTATGTAAGTGTATTTTGTGCATTGTGTTACTGCTGTGTGTGTTATATTATATTAAATCTACATAAATATAACAAAAATATATATATAAAATATGAATATACCCTCTGTGTGTGTTTATAGTGTGGTAACGTAATTATCTAACAAATAAAATTATTCTCGATCCTCGTCCGAGTCGGATTGTGACGAAAGGTGCGCGGGGAGAAGTAAGGGGGAGGGGACGCTATTCGACAGCCAGCACAACGCAGTTCGCTCCGTTGTTTCGTTTACAGAATGAAACACGCAGTGTCCTACACCATAACGGTACGTATTATTACGATTAGAGCTATTACTAGTGTATTTCTAAAGTATTGTATATTTCTAAAGTATTTCGTAAGTATTGTATAATATCGAGCTCTTATAAATTTATATTATAAATACAAACATAAATGATGGAACATGATCATTAAATTAACAAATAATCAAAACATCAGATTAATTAGATTGGATTATATATAAAAAATATTAAAAAATAAAAATAAAATAATTAATAATCATTGAATAAATTTCAAGGAGCATGCCTCAACTGCCCTATCACGAAAACCGCAGCGATAACAATGAAGATATCGGCCGCCGTACACCAATGCTATGAGTCGAAACCAGCGCGGTAAGTGCACAAGTGAAATCACACTGTTCTTTTTTGGTTATCCAAGAGATATTTTCTATAATTGATTTTAAAAGTGTGCACTGATTTCAGACTACGAAGTGGCGGAGGCAACAGGACGTTCCATATCTTCGCTGCGGTGAACTTGAAACTGCCACGGAATGCAGCGGTATGGTGGCGTGGTACTACCATCGTCCAGTTCAACGTTCTGGTGAAGGAGGTTTTTACGTCGCGTGACCATACCAACTTTTTAGCCAGATAAGGCGGAACCTCGTATTTGATAACGCCAAACAACAAAGTTGCCAAATGTAAATCTCTCCGCGCTCTCATCTTTAAAATATTTGCTTCGTTAATATAAGGAGTTACGTGCATGCGTGGTGGTACATTAAAGCAGAACCTTGCACATGCATTCTGCACTCGTTGAATTTGCTTCTGCGTATGCGCTAGTAGACGCGGCCCGTAAACAACGTCCATATAGTTAAACTTAGATAAAACCAACGAGTCACATAATTTAACACGCGTTTGTACTGTTAGATAATTCCTAATGTTATACAATATCTTTAATCTATAAAAACAATTTCGGACCGTTCCCAGTACATGATTTTCGAAGCGAAGATGTTCGTCCATAACGAGACCAAGGTTACGAGCCTCACTTACTCGTGCAATGACCTCACCCCTAATGGCCAGAGTAACTCCGTGATCTACGATTTTTGCTATTTGGTTTCTTGTACCGAAAATCATGTATTTGGATTTATTGCCATTTAGTACTAACGCATTTGATTCAGCCCAAAGGGCTACACGTTCTAAGTCTTCGTTTAACTTATCCGCAGCTGTACGAACATCACATGGTTTACATGAAATGTAAACCTGTATATCGTCAGCATAAATATGATATCTACAGTGTTTAATATGTTGCACTACATCGGCACTGTAGATAATAAAAAGGATCGGACCCAAAATTGAGCCTTGAGGCACTCCTCGTGTGACGTCACGTGACTCCGATAGTAATTTTGATCCGCTCTGGTTTGACAGTTCTACGCACTGAAATCGATTCTTTAGATAGCTGTCAAACCATTTAACGGTAGACTCACTAAACCCGTAATAATGAAGCTTTGATAACAGTAAGTTGACATTTATGCAGTCAAAGGCTCTGGAAAAATCTAACAGTGTCAACAAGGTCCCCTGTCCACTGTCTTGAGCAGTTAAGATATCATCAACAACGTGGACCATGGCAGTTGCTGTGCTATGCTTTTTCCTAAAACCAGATTGTGTAGTAGGAAGAATTTTATTCTTTTCTAAAAAGTTTGTCAATTGTTTCACCACGATCTTTTCCAAAACCTTTGACATGCATGGCAGTATGTTTATTGGTCGAATATCTTGTAAGGTGGTTGGATTATTAATTTTCGGGATAGGCCGTATTACTGCATTCCGCCAGTCCGCTGGAAACGTACTCGTTTCAATGGATCTGTTTACCATAGCTGTTACAACGGATAATGTGGTGGGCAATGACAACAGCAACATGTCTGACGAAATACCATCAAGACCAACCGCCTTTGATTTCAACGAACGCATAGTTTGGAGAACCTCAATTTCTTCTACTCTCTCCAGTACGAATTTTTCAGAAACGTTACAGTTTTGTTCAAAAAATGTCATGTCTGTTAAAGCGGCTTGTGCATTACCGGGTAGATTCAAAAAATGATCATTTATTAAATTGGGTTCATTATAAATATTTACAGGAAGCTCTTGTTTACAATTTATCCTAATATTTCTTTTAATATGTTTCCATAAGACCCGGGAATCTCTCTGATTATTAATGTAATGATCGTAATAAGCTTTTTTTTCACTATGCAACACATCATTTACAGCTTTTTTGAGTTCCTTATAGTAAGTATTTTGCGAATCTTTACCGTTTTTGCGTGCTACAACATGGGCTTCATCTCTACGCTTCATCAGCTGCTTTACATTATATGTAATCCACGGATACTGGTGATGCTTAGTATGCCACACTCGGAGTGGTGCATGTATATCAAACAACGCCACTAATCGTTCATTGAATTGCCCCACCATATGATCAACATCACCTAAATTGCTTATACTCATCCAGTCTATTGCATTAAGATCTAGTTCAAATTGTTTACTGTTAATACCTTGCAAGTTTCTGCGAATTATCTTTGTTGATGCTGGCTTCGACTTCACAACATTTAAGAGGCATGTAATAAAAGCATGGTGACTCAGCGCTTGTATGTCAAAGTCAAAGTCAAAGTCAAAGATGATTTATTCCATAGGTAAAATAAATTTACACTTGAAAACGTCACATTTAAGGTACTGCTCGTTCACTACGCTGACCTCCCTGAGAAGAACGAGCAAGAAACTCTAGGGATTGCTCTTTTCAAATAAACTTAAATGCTATGGAATACACTTTGAATCAAATTTGTGTGGACTCTAGAGCCATGTCGTCTTTCCATACATTTTTATCTAACACGTAGTCTTCAATTTTGTAATATGATTTTTCGATCAAAATATTTTTAATGTAGTTTTTAAACTTAGGAAATGATAAACTTAATATATGCTCCGGAATCTTATTGTAAAAACGTATACAGTTCCCCATAAAAGAGTTGTTTACCTTGGTTAAACGAAATCGTGGTACCATGAGTTTGGACTTAGCTCTAAGGTTAATATTATGGATATCTTCTTTCTTATTGAAATTATGTATATTTTTACGGGCATATAAAATATTTGAGTAAATGTACTGTGATGCCACAGTCATGATACCAGTCTCCTTAAACTTTTCTCTGAGAGATACCCGAGAGCCTAGACGGTACACAGAACGAATCGCTCGTTTTTGCAATACAAATATGGTTTGAATATCTGCCGCTTTACCCCACATGAGAATCCCGTAGGACATTATACTATGGAAGTAACTAAAGTAAACTAGTCTAGCAGTACTAACATCGGTAAGCTCACGTATTCTGCGGACTGCGTATGCAGCGGAGCTTAATCTGCTGGCCAGGGACGATATATGTGGAAACCACTGAAGTTTACTATCTAAGGTCACTCCCAAGAAGACTGCTTTATTAACAAGGTCTAACTTTTCTCCGTTTATTTCTATGCTTGGACTAGTCGATTTTACGTTAGGTAATTCAAATTTAACACATTTTGTCTTCTTGGCATTAAGCAATAAATTGTTAGCATTAAACCAATAAACTACTTTAGAGAGGGTATCATTAATACGGTCATAGTTAATGTCATGTCTGTCTGTTTTAAAAATCAAGGATGTGTCATCAGCAAACAACACTATTTCGCAATGGTCCTTAACAAAGAATGGCAGATCATTAATATAAATCAGAAATAAGAAAGGTCCAAGTATTGAGCCCTGCGGAACACCCATTTTTACTGGAGAACCCAAAGAAGTCGCTCCATTTATGCCTAAATGTATTCGACTCGTACCACAGTATTATCCACGTCGGTACTAATGGTATCAATAAGAGTTTCACTATACTCTGTGAAATGAGTGGGTTCGGACACACATTGTTTCAATGTATGACACGTTAGAAAATATGTAATCTTTTTGGTATCGATATGTGATTGGTGCAATAAATCAACATTAAAATCTCCTAACAGAACTACTTTGTTGCACCATGAGAAACAGCCCAGACTCTCAGCCAATGCGTCTATAAAAGTGTCTACATTTAGCCACGGGGGTCTGTACGCTGTCCCTATCAGTAGCTTCATGCCAGCAATATTCAAACACAGCCACATTTGTTCTACGAGCGGAGCCGGCGGATGAGGCAATATACGGACCGCGATGCCCTGTCGTATGTAGAAGCCGACCCCACCACCGCGCGAACGCACGGCGGCAGGGCGAGGAATATGACGTAGCCGGTAACCAGGCACCGAGGGTGCTCGACCGTCTTCGCCTTCTCTCAACCAAGTCTCGTTAATGGCCATAATATCAACATCGTGTCGTTCCATTGCAACCAGAAATTCATCATGACGTGTGCCTAATGAACCCACATTTAGTAATCCTAACTTAAGTTTACTTTTTAAATTAAATTTGAATACGAATATACACTAAAATTACAATTAAACAAATTATTTATGATTAGCACTTTGTGGACAATATCAAAGTAACAATAATATAACGCCATGATATATGGATGATAACATGTATATAAAGTTATAAATACAAGTTGGTAGCTTATCTTTAAGAATCGTACTAATCCATTTTGATAGTTAACCTGTTTGTTTACTTTATTTTTGTGAAATGCCTGTTGAGTGTTGTGTTCGTTTAAATCCTGTATATAGTAAGTGTGTGTAACAATATGTTTTGTTTGTATATGTATCGATTTATAACCAATAATATAAATAATTGTGGTCGAGTGTAAAAATATGAGAATAATGGTATAAATGTTGAGAACCTTGTAATGCCTTGCGACTAAACCACTGCCACACATATGCCAGTACATTGAAATTTTTACTAAATTTAGTGTTATTAATTTAATTAAAAGTAACAAATAAGTCCCTAATTCTTTTAGGATCTGCTGAAAACTTTTGGGCCCGACGGCGTTCGTTCCCAGACAGCAGAATCCTAAAAGAATTAGGGACTTATTTGTTACTTTTAATTAAATTAATAACACTAAATTTAGTAAAAATTTCAATGTACTGGCATATGTGTGGCAGTGGTTTAGTCGCAAGGCATTACAAGGTTCTCAACATTTATACCATTATTCTCATATTTTTACACTCGACCACAATTATTTATATTATTGGTTATAAATCGATACATATACAAACAAAACATATTGTTACACACACTTACTATATACAGGATTTAAACGAACACAACACTCAACAGGCATTTCACAAAAATAAAGTAAACAAACAGGTTAACTATCAAAATGGATTAGTACGATTCTTAAAGATAAGCTACCAACTTGTATTTATAACTTTATATACATGTTATCATCCATATATCATGGCGTTATATTATTGTTACTTTGATATTGTCCACAAAGTGCTAATCATAAATAATTTGTTTAATTGTAATTTTAGTGTATATTCGTATTCAAATTTAATTTAAAAAGTAAACTTAAGTTAGGATTACTAAATGTGGGTTCATTAGGCACACGTCATGATGAATTTCTGGTTGCAATGGAACGACACGATGTTGATATTATGGCCATTAACGAGACTTGGTTGAGAGAAGGCGAAGACGGTCGAGCACCCTCGGTGCCTGGTTACCGGCTACGTCATATTCCTCGCCCTGCCGCCGTGCGTTCGCGCGGTGGTGGGGTCGGCTTCTACATACGACAGGGCATCGCGGTCCGTATATTGCCTCATCCGCCGGCTCCGCTCGTAGAACAAATGTGGCTGTGTTTGAATATTGCTGGCATGAAGCTACTGATAGGGACAGCGTACAGACCCCCGTGGCTAAATGTAGACACTTTTATAGACGCATTGGCTGAGAGTCTGGGCTGTTTCTCATGGTGCAACAAAGTAGTTCTGTTAGGAGATTTTAATGTTGATTTATTGCACCAATCACATATCGATACCAAAAAGATTACATATTTTCTAACGTGTCATACATTGAAACAATGTGTGTCCGAACCCACTCATTTCACAGAGTATAGTGAAACTCTTATTGATACCATTAGTACCGACGTGGATAATACTGTGGTACGAGTCGAATACATTTAGGCATAAATGGAGCGACTTCTTTGGGTTCTCCAGTAAAAATGGGTGTTCCGCAGGGCTCAATACTTGGACCTTTCTTATTTCTGATTTATATTAATGATCTGCCATTCTTTGTTAAGGACCATTGCGAAATAGTGTTGTTTGCTGATGACACATCCTTGATTTTTAAAACAGACAGACATGACATTAACTATGACCGTATTAATGATACCCTCTCTAAAGTAGTTTATTGGTTTAATGCTAACAATTTATTGCTTAATGCCAAGAAGACAAAATGTGTTAAATTTGAATTACCTAACGTAAAATCGACTAGTCCAAGCATAGAAATAAACGGAGAAAAGTTAGACCTTGTTAATAAAGCAGTCTTCTTGGGAGTGACCTTAGATAGTAAACTTCAGTGGTTTCCACATATATCGTCCCTGGCCAGCAGATTAAGCTCCGCTGCATACGCAGTCCGCAGAATACGTGAGCTTACCGATGTTAGTACTGCTAGACTAGTTTACTTTAGTTACTTCCATAGTATAATGTCCTACGGGATTCTCATGTGGGGTAAAGCGGCAGATATTCAAACCATATTTGTATTGCAAAAACGAGCGATTCGTTCTGTGTACCGTCTAGGCTCTCGGGTATCTCTCAGAGAAAAGTTTAAGGAGACTGGTATCATGACTGTGGCATCACAGTACATTTACTCAAATATTTTATATGCCCGTAAAAATATACATAATTTCAATAAGAAAGAAGATATCCATAATATTAACCTTAGAGCTAAGTCCAAACTCATGGTACCACGATTTCGTTTAACCAAGGTAAACAACTCTTTTATGGGGAACTGTATACGTTTTTACAATAAGATTCCGGAGCATATATTAAGTTTATCATTTCCTAAGTTTAAAAACTACATTAAAAATATTTTGATCGAAAAATCATATTACAAAATTGAAGACTACGTGTTAGATAAAAATGTATGGAAAGACGACATGGCTCTAGAGTCCACACAAATTTGATTCAAAGTGTATTCCATAGCATTTAAGTTTATTTGAAAAGAGCAATCCCTAGAGTTTCTTGCTCGTTCTTCTCAGGGAGGTCAGCGTAGTGAACGAGCAGTACCTTAAATGTGACGTTTTCAAGTGTAAATTTATTTTACCTATGGAATAAATCATCTTTGACTTTGACTTTGACTTTGACATACAAGCGCTGAGTCACCATGCTTTTATTACATGCCTCTTAAATGTTGTGAAGTCGAAGCCAGCATCAACAAAGATAATTCGCAGAAACTTGCAAGGTATTAACAGTAAACAATTTGAACTAGATCTTAATGCAATAGACTGGATGAGTATAAGCAATTTAGGTGATGTTGATCATATGGTGGGGCAATTCAATGAACGATTAGTGGCGTTGTTTGATATACATGCACCACTCCGAGTGTGGCATACTAAGCATCACCAGTATCCGTGGATTACATATAATGTAAAGCAGCTGATGAAGCGTAGAGATGAAGCCCATGTTGTAGCACGCAAAAACGGTAAAGATTCGCAAAATACTTACTATAAGGAACTCAAAAAAGCTGTAAATGATGTGTTGCATAGTGAAAAAAAAGCTTATTACGATCATTACATTAATAATCAGAGAGATTCCCGGGTCTTATGGAAACATATTAAAAGAAATATTAGGATAAATTGTAAACAAGAGCTTCCTGTAAATATTTATAATGAACCCAATTTAATAAATGATCATTTTTTGAATCTACCCGGTAATGCACAAGCCGCTTTAACAGACATGACATTTTTTGAACAAAACTGTAACGTTTCTGAAAAATTCGTACTGGAGAGAGTAGAAGAAATTGAGGTTCTCCAAACTATGCGTTCGTTGAAATCAAAGGCGGTTGGTCTTGATGGTATTTCGTCAGACATGTTGCTGTTGTCATTGCCCACCACATTATCCGTTGTAACAGCTATGGTAAACAGATCCATTGAAACGAGTACGTTTCCAGCGGACTGGCGGAATGCAGTAATACGGCCTATCCCGAAAATTAATAATCCAACCACCTTACAAGATATTCGACCAATAAACATACTGCCATGCATGTCAAAGGTTTTGGAAAAGATCGTGGTGAAACAATTGACAAACTTTTTAGAAAAGAATAAAATTCTTCCTACTACACAATCTGGTTTTAGGAAAAAGCATAGCACAGCAACTGCCATGGTCCACGTTGTTGATGATATCTTAACTGCTCAAGACAGTGGACAGGGGACCTTGTTGACACTGTTAGATTTTTCCAGAGCCTTTGACTGCATAAATGTCAACTTACTGTTATCAAAGCTTCATTATTACGGGTTTAGTGAGTCTACCGTTAAATGGTTTGACAGCTATCTAAAGAATCGATTTCAGTGCGTAGAACTGTCAAACCAGAGCGGATCAAAATTACTATCGGAGTCACGTGACGTCACACGAGGAGTGCCTCAAGGCTCAATTTTGGGTCCGATCCTTTTTATTATCTACAGTGCCGATGTAGTGCAACATATTAAACACTGTAGATATCATATTTATGCTGACGATATACAGGTTTACATTTCATGTAAACCATGTGATGTTCGTACAGCTGCGGATAAGTTAAACGAAGACTTAGAACGTGTAGCCCTTTGGGCTGAATCAAATGCGTTAGTACTAAATGGCAATAAATCCAAATACATGATTTTCGGTACAAGAAACCAAATAGCAAAAATCGTAGATCACGGAGTTACTCTGGCCATTAGGGGTGAGGTCATTGCACGAGTAAGTGAGGCTCGTAACCTTGGTCTCGTTATGGACGAACATCTTCGCTTCGAAAATCATGTACTGGGAACGGTCCGAAATTGTTTTTATAGATTAAAGATATTGTATAACATTAGGAATTATCTAACAGTACAAACGCGTGTTAAATTATGTGACTCGTTGGTTTTATCTAAGTTTAACTATATGGACGTTGTTTACGGGCCGCGTCTACTAGCGCATACGCAGAAGCAAATTCAACGAGTGCAGAATGCATGTGCAAGGTTCTGCTTTAATGTACCACCACGCATGCACGTAACTCCTTATATTAACGAAGCAAATATTTTAAAGATGAGAGCGCGGAGAGATTTACATTTGGCAACTTTGTTGTTTGGCGTTATCAAATACGAGGTTCCGCCTTATCTGGCTAAAAAGTTGGTATGGTCACGCGACGTAAAAACCTCCTTCACCAGAACGTTGAACTGGACGATGGTAGTACCACGCCACCATACCGCTGCATTCCGTGGCAGTTTCAAGTTCACCGCAGCGAAGATATGGAACGTCCTGTTGCCTCCGCCACTTCGTAGTCTGAAATCAGTGCACACTTTTAAAATCAATTATAGAAAATATCTCTTGGATAACCAAAAAAGAACAGTGTGATTTCACTTGTGCACTTACCGCGCTGGTTTCGACTCATAGCATTGGTGTACGGCGGCCGATATCTTCATTGTTATCGCTGCGGTTTTCGTGATAGGGCAGTTGAGGCATGCTCCTTGAAATTTATTCAATGATTATTAATTATTTTATTTTTATTTTTTAATATTTTTTATATATAATCCAATCTAATTAATCTGATGTTTTGATTATTTGTTAATTTAATGATCATGTTCCATCATTTATGTTTGTATTTATAATATAAATTTATAAGAGCTCGATATTATACAATACTTACGAAATACTTTAGAAATATACAATACTTTAGAAATACACTAGTAATAGCTCTAATCGTAATAATACGTACCGTTATGGTGTAGGACACTGCGTGTTTCATTCTGTAAACGAAACAACGGAGCGAACTGCGTTGTGCTGGCTGTCGAATAGCGTCCCCTCCCCCTTACTTCTCCCCGCGCACCTTTCGTCACAATCCGACTCGGACGAGGATCGAGAATAATTTTATTTGTTAGATAATTACGTTACCACACTATAAACACACACAGAGGGTATATTCATATTTTATATATATATTTTTGTTATATTTATGTAGATTTAATATAATATAACACACACAGCAGTAACACAATGCACAAAATACACTTACATAGACAAATATTTAAGTAGGTAGTTTATTTTATTTTGCGACACACACGTCCGTCACTCATCTCGGATCAGGGCTCATTGAAAACCAGCGCCACAGTCAATTCTGGCTGTGGTAAAAGCTGAATGTAGTCCTTTTGCGTACGCCACGACTGCACAAATGACTGAACAATTTGTTGTTATTTTGCTTCTTTTTTTTTTCCTTTTTTGTTTGTTTTGATAATTTTAATGTTTTCTTTTTTCATTTGTTTGTTTTACGTATGTCTATTTTGTTTATTAATTATTATTACTGTTATTATTTTTAATTTTAATGTTCATCGTACTGTGTTATAATTCATTTTTTTTTTGTATCATGTGTTGTGGCGTCGCAATAAATGTCTATTCTATTCTATTCTATTCTATTCAATTATTTAGTTGATTTTGCTATTTCTCCAATTCAAGGCGTTTTTCTCTCGATATACTTTGAGTAGTGTCGTAGTGAGAACATATTTTTATTATGTCCAGTATCAAGTCCTGTATAGTGGCGAACTAGAGGATATTTCAATGAAACTTAACAAATAGACCCACGTACTTTTACTACTGAGATTATACTAATTAATTGCAGTACTATTTAATTAATTTCCATGATGGGGATTAATATAAATTTTTAGTCTATTCGTGTTTATTACGGGCTTTGGCACAACGTCAGCGAGGACTATATAATATGTCACAGTTCTCGATATTTTAACGATGCGATTTTCTTTCATCGTCATCCCACCTTTTTTACCACCGTTTTCTCTGGTTCCTCGCCACTTGCTTTGAAATTT
>NW_020653353.1:0-10492 GCF_003589595.1 Hyposmocoma kahamanoa
TTATTATGTTTCGTAAGAAGTCATGGAACAAAGTTGTTGTTTATGATAGTAATAACAGACTCCAGCAAATTAGTTGCTGTTTTAAAAATAATCCTGTATATACTTCGGCGGGAACGGGAATTGCCTGACTTGTTTATCTGACACTCGTCCGGCAATACTTAACTTTCCGGCCTCTGAAATAATGTACTATTATTTCTTCTTTATTTTTTTGTTTATTGGATGTGACACCTTCTCGATTTCGTCAGAATCATGTCTTCAGCTTGGTCATTTAAGTACTTTGGTATACTTTGATATTTAATGAGTAATTGTGGGAGCACAATGTGGATAAAAATAAACTGTTCTATCAAAATTTTTGAATTGTAATCAAGGCGAGCTGTTGACTCATCTGAATGGAAAATATTTTACAAAATGAACGCCACCTGAAACTTTTTTTAAACCATTCAAATCTTATAAAAAAGAGGTTTTATATACAAAAAAATTATTGGAATTTTGTCTACGTATTGAAGAGGGGAACCTATCACAAACTCAATTTTTTTTTTTCCGATATGACGTTGTTCCAATTTTCATTACGAATTATAACGAAACAGTTGCTCTTTCAGGATATGTTGAATGTTTATCGCAAATACACGATTAGGTTCGGTTCGGTTAGGTTAAGTTAGGTTTAAAAGAAAAAAACATTTTCCTCTCAAAATTGCTTTCGAGGATACGAAACTCCGAGCAAACGTTATTTCTGGAAAATGTCATTTCGGGCTACTGATAGGTAACCATTAAAGAGTACTGGCAGGCAAGATAAAAAGTTCTAAATATGAAAAACTAAACTTTATTAAAAAAATAGATTGGAATATTCCATTTGTTAGCGTCGTGTGGGTAATAATAATAGTGTGTTATTTATATGGGCTGGCGCTGGTGCCGTTTGTATGTGTTCAGTTTAGTCAAGGTTGAAAATAAGGAGTAAAGTGTATGTTTTAAAATCGAGCGCGCATCGACAAGATGGGAATTTTGTTTGGGTCACTTGGAAAGTGAACACGTAAGCGCGGCCGTTCTCTTTAATAGGCCCGGGAGTCGAACTCGGGACGGGTAACTGTTCGGCCACAGGGGCAATCTATGAGCTTGTCTCGTGATATTTATAATTACTACGAATTACTGCTAAACTAATTTCAATCCATTGACGTTATTATTTCATCGCCAACTGAACGAATTCATAATGAAGTGTGAATAACCAATTATCAATCAATGAATGTTTCCTATTTAATTCCTTACTGAATCAGTTAATGATGAGGTTGTTTCCCTAAACTTTTCCCGTAAGGCTTAACCCCACGTGCTATATATTTCTTAATTTTTTAAATTAATGTATGTAATACGTACATAAATGTATACTTAGCCTAGTTAAGAATCAAAATTATGTTACACAAACAAATTGGGGACGGTGACTATGGATTACTAAAAGCTAAAAGCTACACTCTACATCGTGTCGTGGCGCTAAATTTATATTGAAAGCACTATAAATTATGCAAATCAAAAATAACTCTATTCACAACTAAACTAATTTGGCTTCGCCCAATATTGTTTCTTTATTTTGAAATTGAACACTGCGTCATCTCAATGCGAAGATTTGGCAGCACTGCACTCTGAATGGCGGGGAATTGTCAAGAGGCAAGTTCACGAGCTTAAAGAGCAACTTGAAACTGAACTTGATACTAAATGTGACAAGATAAAAGTCTGCTCACCCGCCGCCATTAACTATATCATAATTGCAATAGCGGTGTACTCACGTGTCCTCACTTATGGACGATGGTTAACTGGGACTGGGGTGAACCCTGAAGGGGAGCAGCCTGACCGCACCAAACCCTCGGGGTGTTCCTTTTCTCCGCTGTAAGTGGAGGTACGGGTATGCTATTGCTCGTCTGCGCCTCCACCAGTGGCTGGCCGAGAAGGGAGACACATCGGTCCCCGAATTCCAAATGCAAGGATTGCCGAACACCAGACAAGCCATCCATCTCGGGCCTCTCTAGGCTCAACTGTGAAGTTTAGTGGATGCTCCCCAACTTCTGGGGTGGATCGAGCGTACCAGAGCCAATCTAACTAGGAGTCACCATGACTGAACAGAGTCGGATAGGTAGATAGATTTTGAGAACACCGTGCTCTGACTTAAATTTACAAAATGCCATTTGTTTATTGCTTACAGAAATTTTTTACAGAAGTTCATGGGTAAAATTAGCACAATATTGTTGTGATTGGTACAAACTATAGGAGACCTGTATCCCATACATTGTTCTCCATTATGTTTCCTTAGCTATACGACCCATACTAAGTATAAATCATAGCTTGAATGACAGAAAATAACTTTAATGTTATTAGACAATAAAGTAAAAAATGTAAATTTAAAGAAATGTTGAAAGATTATTAATTGGCAAATTTTTGTTTAACAGTAAATTTTTTTTTATTCTTTACTTGAGACTCTTTTCGGTCCTACAGTCAAAATTTATTATACAGTTTTGTAGGACTTTGTTAGGTAAGAAAATTGCACCCATTTTTTTATTCTAAAATAAATAAAATAACCAACTCTGAAACAATTCATAAACAACTGTACGTAAAGAAAAACACAGCCGAAAATATAATTTGAAATATCGTTATTTGAGTAATTTCCTTACTCGCTCGTAAGACTCGTTAGAAAGGTCTGACTCGAATAAAATTATACTTAGTTCAGCGATTGACATGCTACGCCAAATGAGTCGAGACCCAGGGGAGCCAGAATATTCATGTAAAGTAAATGTCGCAGGTGTAGGTGAAGGTTATACGTGATTTATGATGTGCGGGTGTCGCGAGAAATCCAATTTCTTCGACGTTACATTTGTTTTCGTGGTTAAAACATTGTAAATGCTTCATGTCGGTAGTGGGTATGTCCATTATCTGCCAAACATTTTACATGGTATTACTCAGTTTATTTCCACCTGTCTCGTCATCAAGCTATTTATATATCCCATTGTGTTGGGCACGGGTCTCCTCACAAGTTCTTTTTTTGTAATACCAAGCGAAGGGACGAACAGGTTGTGTGTCTGGTGATAAGCGACACGCCTATCCATGACACTCGCAGTGCCACTCAGAGCTTTCTGCCCGTCTTAGTGAGACATAAGTTGACAAGTCCCATGTGCCTGTAATTTCACCAGCACCCGTACAGTAGTACTCAAATTCCTGGTTGGCGGCTGAGGCTATCACGGTTTCACCTGTCTGCTACGACCATAATAATGTGTTAACTATGGACATTATTATCTTGGCCTTTATGGAAAATCTACCATTTTTGGATACGCATTTGTTTCACAATGGACTATAAGTGTAAGAGGCAATAACGGTGCAGAAAATCAATTTTCGTTCAACAGACAAAACGATACAGAGGAAATTAAATAAATGAGTTAGATTATTAGTAAGGGATAGTTAGAATGGGTGTTAGATGGCTCTAGATTCCATACACGTTTTATTCAAAGTGTATATATATTCCATAGCATTTAAGTTTATTTGAGAAGAGCAATCCCTAGAGTTTCTTGTTCGTTATTCTCAAGGAAGTCAGCGTAGTGAACGAGCAGTAGCTTAAATGTGACGTTTTCACGTGTAAATTTATTTTACATATGGAATAAATGATTCTTCAACTTTGACTTTGATTTTGACTTTGAAAACTCCGGAAAACAATGGCGGATGTCGATCATAAACAGGTTTTGGTATTATCAGAATTATACGCTAGACATGACTTGATCCTTAATGCTCGACAATGTACGAGTGGCCAGGGAGTCCGATATTTCACACGCCAAGTGGTATGGAAACGTATAATCGTGACAAATTTGACTTTGGTCAAAAATGCCATTTTGCCGCTGAAATGACGCAACAACGCATCTCCATTCAGTACATTTAAAATACACTTGACAGTATCGAGCTTAGTGCAAAATATTCTTTTCACCTCACTAGCTCTGAAAGGCTTTCATTCTCATTAGAAATCAGCGCAAAAGCGTTTTTTTGCACGCTAGCGTGGAAAAGGTTTTTGAAATTCGAATTTGACGATAGGCTGTGGTGCACCTAACTTTTTCTTTTGACGAAAAATAAAGATAACGTCACGTTCAACTACGCGATTTGTCGTACATTACTTATTTATATAATATAAACCGGTTCTCATCTTTTATTCTTATTATTGTTGACAATGACAACTAATTGTATTAAAATGATTTCAATAATCACTTAATCACAAAAAATAAAAGTACAAGCAAGAATAAGAAATTGATGAGGTGTAAATTCAGAAGATCAACTTTTTCTTCTAATTAAAAAAAACCGAAGTTTTTTATAATTCAACTGTTTTTCTTTTGTCTACCATTTTACTGGCTATGGTGAGGTGAAAAGTTGTGTGTTTCGTTCGGCAGCAAATTTGTTATTGCGTCCCGTGCCTTGAAACCCTGGCTACGCTCAGGAATCTACTTTTGAACCACTATCGATGCGAGTTTTCAAAAGTAGATTCCAGAATTTTAGCTTCCTTCGCTTGCCCAGGTTTCAACACAAATACTCGCGTCAAACAACAAGTTTGCGGCCTTGCAAAACAGATAACTACTATCGATTATATTTTGAATACAATAGCTTAAAATGGAATTCAAATTTATTTTTTTGTGAAATTACTCCACTGATTTGTCGTATTTTTTTTGCGATACAAAGTAATGGGAATTTAGTTGCAGTGCAAGTCAGAGTAATAAATCACAAAGATCTGAGGCACTGCCACTGCACCCATCACCCTTAGACACAAGTTGACAAGTCCCATGTGCCTGTAATTTCACCATCACCCTTACCCTCCGAAACCAGAACGCAGTAATGTTCGCATTACTGTTTAGCGGCTGAAATAGGTAAGGAGGCAGTGCTTCTCTGGATGAACTCTTTCACAAGGAGCTCTACTGCTACTAAATTAATACAAAGATCGAACACAAAGGAAAAATTCCATCGACCTCATAGGGCTCGATTCTGCGTTTGTTCCAAATCAGGGCCACCGCTCTACCAACTGAGCTACAGATCGAGACAACAGACCTTACGATAATTAATTATGATAAGACAAGTAATTTCACAAAAAATAATAATATCATAATAGTAAAATACCATAATATTCATTAAAAAAAAATCTTTACACTTAGCATATCTACTGATACAGAGAAAAATATTTTTTGTACAATTTTGTATTTAATTTGATTTTCTGTAGCATCCTTAATGGTTCCGATATTATTATGAAATCTAAAAAATAAATAACCTAACATAACCTGATAATCATTTTTCAGTACTTTAAAAACAGTGTATTGAATTTATCGATGGCTTTCTAGAATAGTGACCTATCTCAAAATCAACTAAATTAAAAAGCCGACGAATCATATACCGATCCATGTTCTCACTTGTTTATTTTAATCAATAAAAACCGTGGTGATTTTTTACAACCAAATTTTAGTACATTCTGAATGCAGCTGTATTGCAAGACTTGTATGAACTGTTGTGGTTTGAGCCACTTGAAAAGGGAAATATATTTTACATAATATAAGCAAAATAGGATTTCGTACTCTTGAAAAAATACGGCCACGAAAATCTTTAATGATAAATTGTTCGTCAAACGTAGTACTGAAAGTAAATTGTTAAAGTGTTAATTGAAGTAAATAATTGAAACCCGCGAGAAATCCAACTGGTTTATTAAAGACCTTTGAAGTCTATTTTTAGAAGATACGTCCATCATTCAAAAAATAACAGTCTTTACTTATAATGCTTTGTTTTTCTTCTTCTAATGGAATGTAAATTAGACTGAATAATACAAGTCAAGGAATAGGAGACGCAATATACTTTTTTTTATATTAACAAACGAATGGAATAACAAGTCGTGCACTTGGTGGTAAGCGTCACACCTGTCTATAACAGTTGCAGTGCCATTCAGAGCTATAAATCACAAAGATTTGAGAGATTGTGCCACTGCGTCTGGCAAGGTGTGTCGTAAGGTGGTAGCACTGCCCTGGAGGAACTCTTTCCCGAGGAACTCTACTGACACTAAATTGCAGTTTATAAAATTACAACACAAATCAGTTATTTGTATTTTTCACGTTTAAAAGCATATATGGAATGTTGTATTACGAGAATAAAATCATGAGGGGTTGACACAAGAAGTAACCGCAGTCGTCTAATTTCATTTTACATGGTGTTTACATAATATCGACGCTTTGGGAACGTTCTGTCATATTTAATAGTCATTAATCTATCATCATCTATACTAATATTATAAACGCGAAAGTAACTCGCGTGTTACGTTTTCACCCCTAAACCGCTGAAGCTAATTTGATCAATTTGGTATAAAGATAGGTGAGGCCTAGGCCTCATCTCCTAGGAGAAGGACTTAATCTACTTTTTGTCACAAAAATAAATTGTCAAATTTTGTATGGAGATCCAATCATAACTCAAGTATCTGAAAATTCAAATTACGCCTTTGTAAGAAATTTTAAATTTTGACATGTGTTTAATTTTATGTATGTTACATTTCTGTTAACTGCCTCCGTGGCCGAATAGTTACCACGCTGGTCTGCCGCGCAAAGTTCTTAGGTTCGATTCCCGGGCTGGGAGAAAAATTTGTACAGCCTACGTTTATTTCTCTCGTGAGTTGGGTGTAATTTGTGAACATCTATGTGTTTATGTCGCTGACAAAAATTCAACTTATGCTTCAAATGTTATAATTATTCTTTTTCGTTTTATCTCTTCTATTTATGTGGCTGATCACATTATAATACAAACGAACAAGACTGTGTCATCTTTCTGCCAGTTGAAGACTCACACCCGCACCGCAGCCGTTGATGTAAAGTGAGGAACGCTTGAGTACTTGAGTTCAAAGATACTTTATTCTCATTAAGACAATTGTCACTTACTCAAGAACAAAAACTAATCAGTACATTAACAATATTCCAGTCCAAACCGTGATACAAACTACACAATGAAATACAACCATTAGATACAAGCATAAGGTAAGAGTTCAACTGTTTGTAAATTTACATTACATTACAAATTAAATTTTTATTTCAGTAGTGAATGGTCGTTAATATTGTGTTTATACAATTTTGATTTAAATAAACTAAATGATTCCGCATTCTTTACATTTGACGGCAGTTTGTTAAAGATTTGCACTTCTTCAAAACCTACCGACGTAGTAATACGAAATAGTAATTTGATAATTTTAGTTTGTAAAAATTGTAGCTATAGTAATTTCGTTCTCGATGCACTGCCCCATATTTCAAGTAAGTATATAAGATGTGGCTTTATTAAAGAGTTATAAATTGTGACTGTCACTTGTCTAGGCAAACAGCGTACAATATCGCGAAGGGATCCTACAAGTGCTGATAGTTTGGAACGAACATAATCTTTTTGAGCATGCCATGTCATGCAGCTATCTAGCCGCAAGCTTAGATATGTTTTTTTTTCGTTTCTCTTGCAGAACAACGCCATTTAAAGAAGGAGGTAAATAAGCCGGATTTTTTTTATTTTTGGGCTTAAAAATGATGTAACATGTTTTCGATATGTTGGTAGTTAGCAAATTAAACTGGAGCCATTTGAAAATTTGACATTACTTCAATGTCATTTTAGCCAGGATAGCACAGGCAAAGAATTATTAGCGCCCTAAATACAGTCCATCTACAACCGCGTGGCTCGGCTTCCTTACGCCACATTTTGTGGGTTTCCCTAATGCGGGGCGATGACTGTGTGCGTGTGCGTTATTTTCACATAGATTTTTTTTATTGGTATTAGTATAGCACAGTTGTCTACACGAAGTGCTTATTCTTTACATTCGAAGTCGCAGGCACTTGCTAATCGCTTATCTGCACTTGGAACGTTAACACCGTTTACAATTTATTATTCATCAAATGATCGATGCACATAAATTAACTAGGCTTGAAATCGCACCTTGATGATTAGTCCAAGTTTAACCCTTCATACATAACCACCCATTAGAGGATACAGAAACTTCTCACAGGGATAAATCATCCCGAACCAATTTTGCGTCTATCCTGTCATGTGTAGAGACCGTAACCCGTCAACGCAACATGTCGTCCGCAGCTATATTGGCATTTTCTAAATTGGACTTGTTGCTAGGATAATGAAAATCTGTCTGACGTAGAGGTTTACCATTTATCATGCGTACTTAAGAAATTAATTATCACGACAATCACAACTATTATCTATAGAAATCCTTGAACTATCGGTATCTAAACTGGAGTACCTAAATCAAGCCATCTCGTCATCAAGGGCTCTAACCGAAACAGCCAAACCAGATATAAATAGTTGGTCCTGATCCTAATGTGCCGCCGAATGTTCGTTGTCGCGCGCAGTTTGCTTGCGCATCCATTTTGGTGGCAGAACATCAGCGATGCAAACTTATAAAGTTGGCAGCATTGTGTTGAGCTGAAACCTTGCAAGTGCATTATTTGTTGTAACCTTGCTTTTCTTGTTATATGTAATGCTAGGATGTACTGTGCTGAATAAATGCTTTATCTATCTATCTATATATTTAGGTTCGCCTCATTTAGTAAGTTAGTTCCTAAGGCATTGTAATCATTCGACAGGTTCTATATTTCTGATATCAAATTCCTTAATCTTAATTTACAGTTTAGAATACTTAGTTTCAATTCACAAAGGCACCAAAATATAAAAAAAAAACTATGAAAGTAAGTATTTTTAAAAATATGAAATGTTATCAATACGCAAACGCAATAAAGCATCAGAGAGCCCAGCAGACTCAGTTCGTTAAATACTAGGTGACCAGGTGGAACAGGTATTTGGATCAAGTATTTTAACGACTTAGTACTAGGTGAACTTAGCATGAAATTTTCCTAATACGATCCACCACTACAGGAGAGTCCCAGAAGTGGAAGCTTACCAGGAAGTAAGTTAGGTGATGCAATTGAGGTCCTAAAATAGTCTATAGTATAAAAAGCTATGTTCGGTAACAATACTTGGTGTGATAGCAACACGCTGATAGCGCGTTCTATTTCGCCATCTATCGGCAAGGCGATGAAACTAAAATTGTTGATATTGGACGGCTGTGTTACAATTTTAAGTTTGGGACCTAATTATGTATAAAAACATAGGTAATTCTTTTATTTACCTCAACGACATGTTGCAATGAAAAGAACTGATGTTGCAACACGTCCGAAACCTCGAGGTAAATAGAATGCTTTTATACACGATTAGGTCCCAAATTTTAAATCAAATAATGTGTGAAAATCGAGATGTGAAAATATTTCTCCCGACCCGAGAGTCGAAACCGAGACTTAAGCGTGGCAGATCAGTACGGTAACCGTTCAGCCACGGAGGTAGTTAAAACAGTAGTAGTAGGAGGTAGTTAAATATTAGAATTATAAAATTTCACAAATTCATAATTTGTTGCTTTTTAACCTACTTGCATGTTTTCCGATTTCCCCATGAATTGTGGACCGATTTTGAAATTATTTTTTTGTTTAAAAGGGTACACTCTCGTGGTGGTCCCATTGTCACCAAGTCAGAATCTATTAAGGGCATCCCATGGAAATCGAGGAAAATCCTCAAATTTTATAGGCAGGTCAGTGTGCTCACCGATTTCTCTATCGATTGTGGACCGATTATAAAAATTCTTTTTTTTTTTTGTTTGAAAGGCATATTCTGATCCCTGATGCCAATGATGCTGTTCCGGGTTCGTTTCGGCTATCACAAATTGCTAATTATTTTCCGCAAATAACAGTCGACTTTTCAATTGACATATATAACATATAATTGTATGTGTCAAGTGAAAATTCGGCTTTTATTTGCGGATATTGTGTGTCAACAAATCACCGTTACCATGACAACCATAAAAAAGTATAAAATGTACAAAGGAGTCCGCAACAGTCCCATTGTCACCAAGAAAGCAGAAAAAGCCGATAAGTAAACTTTTGAGTTCGGTTTTTTTTTTAGTGAAAAACTTAGTTATAATTTTATGATTTTCATGTGATGAAAACACTTTTGATGTATGATGACGTGTGGTTTTGCCAAGAACACGATTTAATAATTCTCATTCTTAAACATTTCTGTCGAAACGCAATGGGAATTTTAAATAAAACTTGTGTGTTTTTTTAGCATAATATGTTATTTCTAACTGCGCAAGCAAACTCATTCCGAGCTGTGGTATCTTTTTTATTCATGTAACTTTTTCATATCGTGATATTTGATACAATCCGACGTCTTTCTACTGATTTTTTTTTCTCGTCATGATAGCGGACCTCATGTAAAATTTTTTAGTACGTAAGTGTGTGACTAATTAATTACATAATACCTGCTTCAAAAGTGTAGAAAAATATCGCTGGGAAAAGGTCACGTAAAAAAAACCCTGATAGCCTAATGATTTGACCTACCGTCTCTCAAGCAGACTTAGGGTTCGAATCCAAACTCGCACCACCGAGTTTCTGTCAATTTATGTGTGAAAATTTAAAATTTAACATGA
>NW_020653354.1:0-20702 GCF_003589595.1 Hyposmocoma kahamanoa
AATAAATTTGTTAAAAATTTAAAAAATAAACAATTTAGATTTTCAGTACAAATCGGCAATTTCATACTTTAACCCATATTATTTAGCTTTAAAACTAATTCCGTGACCACGGCCTAAAATATTTGTTCCTAAATATGGTACTGGATAATATCACTTTATTAAAATGTAATCTGAATAAGACTGCATACGTTTCTCGCTGGTCTCATGGGTCTACAACTTTCATGGGAACGAATGAAGAGACCTCTCGTTAAATACATTTATTTTGTGGACTATCTATACCAAACATTTTCTTCACACAGTACCTTTAGCGAGCTGTTCCCTGGCTCGTGCCCACTGGTCTCTGTTCATACCGGTGAGCAGGCCGACTTTCGGAGCCAACGGAGCCCCTGCCGCATCCACCATAGCGTGCAATAGCTGGGCTTGAATCTCACCAGCAGTTAAACGCCCGCGGTCTGCGGCTTTCACGGGAATCGGATAGAACTGAAACAAGTTCGAAAGGTCTGCTATTTTGTTCGAACAAAAGAATTTTTCTTAGTGTTCGATCTTTGTATTAATATAATTACTTATAACAAACCAGTGAAGTAATTTCACAATAAATAATTGGATATTATGGCAGTAAAACTTCGTGATTTTAGTGAAATTAATGTTAGAACTGGCCAAGCCAAACAGTTCAACTCTTTCAATGATGAGATCCCGCCTACCGACTCGCGGTACCATCCGCCGTTAGGAGTTTGTTTCAAAGCACAAAACGCTTCGGGTGGTATATCAATGACATAAGGACGGAGTGTTAGTCCGAAGGATGAACCGTGAGGGTACAACTAAATTTATTGTAGTATGTAATATTCCAAGGATTACCAATAATCAACTCACACTTGTAACACGATTAGGTATTTATTTTATTTTTATTGTGGCTACGTATCCAATAAGTAGGTGTGTCGCTAAGTGATCGACCTTCAATGATCCTCCAATCAACCGTAACTTAGTTACTTAGTCCTAACAGTCCAACTTAATTATACTTACCCGTAGTCGGTACAGAGCTTTATTACTAAACTTAATACTTGCTTAAGTTTTGATTAGTTCCACCTTTCTGGGATTTATTGGATTCGTTGTTGGGTAAAATTTTCCGCCTTAGCAATTCAATTAATATATTTTAACTGCCTGTGGCCGAACGGTTACCGCGCTGGACTGCTACGCAGAGGTCCCGGGTTCGATTTTCGGGCCGGGAGAATTATTTGCACGGCGCACATTTATTTCTCTCGTGAGTTTGGGTGTAACTTCTGGTTGTCTACCTCTATGTGTGTGTCCATGGTACGCGCGATACAGGGTTTCCCTAGTGCGGGGCCATGAGTGTGTGTGTTATTTATTTATTTATATGTTTTAAAAAGAAAATTCTTTATAATTAACTGAGATTATTGTTTAATTTGTTATTTTAATTTCTTAACGAAACATGTCTAGTAATATAATTGCTTTGAATGTTTTTGCTATCACGTATAGTAGTGACAAGGGAGACGCTGTAAGCATTATTTGTCAAACAAAACTTTCTGCTATTCTTTGATGAGGGAGGATATACTACTACAAGCAAAGAGGTGCACTCAAATTCAATATCGAGTTGTGTCACTTTATCACATATAAACAAAAGTCCCTCTTTGCCTAGAGCGGATATAGTAGAGCTTTTCTTACAAGTTTGTGCGGCGCAAGACGACTAATTTCATGAATTCGATGTTTGAAATGGATAATCTCTATTCAAAAGTAGTTTTTATTGTGTTGTAGTATTTTTTTACTCGTACTTTGACAGAGGGGACTGCCTATGGATGGCGCCTCCCGTGTTGTATGCTCTAAGCGTATAAATCTATTTCCTCACAATTGGTTATTATCGCAATAGTTATTTTCTGAAGGAACTACCAGAGATAATAAATCAGGGCTCAAAAGGTGTATGGTAATAAAACTTACATAGTTTTTGCAAGCGACTACAACGAGCTCCTCATTTTCCCTCTCGGCCATCGCTGGCAGTTCCAAGCGATCTTTGCCCACGCCTGGAACGCGGCACACACCCAGCAGACGGTAGAACTGCTCCATGCATAAAGGCTGACCTTTCTCGCGGCTAGTCGCTCGTTCCAGCGGAAGCTCTCCTCTATAACGAAAAGCTATCAGTTAAAACCTAAAATGCTTAATGTGGATATATCAAGATCAATTGACCTGACTCGGAGGCAGCTACAGAAAATTCCACCTATAATTTACCTGTCCAACATCTCTTTATAATCGAGCAGGTCGTCGATGAACAGCGCGCCAAGATCTGCTACCTCCTCCATTTTTGCGAAGTGCCGTTTCGGAAACACCATACCAGGATTGGAATTGATCGGCAGAGGCAGGCGGACCTTTAGGTACATGTCATCCAACCACCAATCGGTTATCTGTAAAAAAAAATCAAATATGCTCAAGAGTTTACACAGCACGGACCATTATAAGGTAATCAAACAAAAATGCAATATAATAGTAATAATGTCCAACATACCGTGTTCAGTGAAATTAATGCTAAGACAGAAATAGAACCTTTGGAATGAAAATAACTTTAATGACAAATAGTTTTATTGCTACGTATTACAAAATCACTTAAAATATTGTATGTAAGACGCTGTCGGGCTAAGAAAGTATATGGTTCGTCGCGAACGCCGAGGCTTCAACGGTGTCACATAGTGCATTTGGTAACGTGTAGGTGCTGGAGAAGGCATTGCCATTGCTGCTTCTCTGAACGATTCCATTGACGACTCCAGAAAGTATTTCCCTTCAGGAACTAGAAACCCCCTAGTTGGCATTCTATATTTGCTCTCCGAATTGATTCCATTCATTATTGGAAAGTAGTGGGGCTTTTCCAAAACATTCACATTATTATCCCACGTGCTTGGTGCTAAAGCTCTGAATTCCTTTTTGTTTTGCAACAAATTCAACACGGCAGGTTTGTGTTGCTCGAAGAAGTCAATTGCGTTTAATTTGGAGTGTGTATATTTCTTCGTAGTCTCAAATGGTGGCATTTGTGTTATTCTGACTACGTTGTCAATATTTGCGAATTTGGGCCGCAGCAATATTTGCCTTGACAGTAAAGGTTTCGCACTATGGACTGTGTAAGTTTGGATGTTATTTCTAGCTGCTAACTCATCAAAGAAATTTATCCTTGCAGTGGTCATCATATTATTGAATAATAACTCTTTCCGGTTCGTCGCCAATAAATTCTTTTCAACTACACTGTAGTGTACCTTTTTTACTTTGAATTTTGGTATTACTTTTTCGGGAAGTAACATAGTTTTATAGCTGGGATCTAAAGGGTCCATAAGTATTCCCTTAATTCTTTGAGATTTATTTATCACTTTTTTAATTACGTCTGACTTTTTTTGTGAATTTAATGAAATGTGGTCTTTTTTAGCGAAATCTACATTTGTGTCAATTGCACTTTCAACCTCGACATTACTGGGCGCAAACTTAGTCCTTAAAGGTTTCTTTCCGCTCACACCCATTTTGATTTTTTTCTTTTTACTAAGCTGAAATCGTTTGGCTGCAAATGTTGCTGTTGGACCCCGTTTTACATATGGAGAATACGTTATGTCTGTCATTATTTTCTTAGTTTGAAACTGATTTATTTTGCTGACCTTGGGATCATTTTTACGGAACAAAAGAATTTTCATATTACTGGCACGAGTGGCTTTCATAAAAGCAGTAATTTTGTCCTCGGCCATTTTGTTCTCATTTCTAGCAGCCTTAGTAATATTGTTATGAATCGTCGGGCTCTTTACATTCTTTGTAGTGTCGGCGGTGCGCATATATATATCTCCAAACATGGGAAAATGTGTAGGTTTTTCATATATTTTTCCGAATCCTTGGTAGAATGTAAGTTTTCTCTCTGGCTTTCGCGTTGCCAATCGATAAATAAATTTTCTTGGTTTTGGTGTTTCTGGCGGAAGTAGTGTACTTGTGAACGCATTGCGAACAGAGCTTTTATGGAAAATAATTTGTATTGGTTGTACTGGAATTGTTTTCATATTATTATGTATTTCATCCTTCAATAATCTGGTAGGCTCCATTGTAGTAACCGTCTCATAATGATTGAATTTAACTAAATGTGTAGATTTTGGGCCCAACATGGAAACAGTTACTGGTACACTGTCAATACGAGGTCCTGGCAAACTTGTCATTCTTTCTGTTGTATCCATGTGGTTTTTGTACAAAGCGCTAAAAACACGTAGCCGTGTTGGTCTTGGCTTTACTTTCATATTCATATTTCCAACTGTGTTCATCGATTTATTTGAAGTACTGTCTGCATTCTTTCGCTTTGGCTGCCTTAATATGTGAGAAAGTTCTAATTTTCCTCTGACGTTGAGTTGCCGAGTAGTACTGGGAGTTGGGAAATATACTGGCCATGGCAGAATCGCAGTGACATCACCAATGTGTACATGATCTGAAGATTTCAATAATTCACCGAATTCCTCTTCACCATTTGCCCGAGTTGGCTCTACCTGTGTGACTTTTTTCCGAAGTTCCTTTGTGTAAGCCATCTCTAGATCTTCGTACATTGTTGGCTCATATGTATTGTAGACAATTCTTTTTCTGGTACGACGACGTTTCTTTCTGATCGTTGTCCTTCGCGGTCCTGTCGTCGTATTGGCATTAGTTTTTGGATGTTTAGTATTTCGGTGTCTCTTGATTTTTTTCGTACTTCTCGTAACAGTTTCGTCTGATAGTGTAGAATACGAAATACTTTCCACAGTGCTACGTACTGTAGTAGTTGGTGGTCGAATATTGGAATATGAATGTGTTGCTTGTAAAAAAAATCTTAGCATATTGGTTGCTAATACATAGTGTTCATATTTGTTATCATCTACAAAACTTTGTTCCATGGGAGTACTATTTTTTATACTTTCTTTATCCTTTTTGGCAGTGGAATATGCATTAGTGAGCGTATTGTACATATCTGGTTTACCGTTATTCATATCTTTTGAGTATAATCTTTGTATTAACATAGTTTCTTCTTTCCCGGGCATCATTGATGCCACACTATCGTTGTGGGTGACTCTTTCCATGATTTCTGGCACTAAATGTAATTTTGAGACAACGTACCCTTCTATGTTTCCTCCAGAGGTAGAACTCTCATTAATATGTTTTGTTAAGTTAGACTTATAGTTATATATAGATGAATAATCATTTCGTTTTTCAGACTCAGTATCGAAAGTTTGTCTGTTTAGTTTAGTTGTATACCAGTCTAATCCTGTACGTAACAAGGGTTTGTAGGTTGTATTCACTTGAGTTATATTATGGACTGGTTTTCTTATTAATGAGTTTATTGGAGTATGTGTCAATATCATGATTGGCACATATCCTTTTGTTATTTGTGTTTTACTTGAATTTTGTATTACCTCTGCATTTGTAAGTAAATGCTTGACAGTTTCATAATTACCTAAGTATTCTGGTATTTGTGTATACGATTGCTGACTCAATTTGAAATCCTTAGTACTGGATGCTCTCAAGTGATAATTAACATCTAACTCAGTCGTGGGTGAAGGTAATTTGCCAGTATGCAATAGAGTCTTAACAGTTCCCACGTTACTTACTGGCTGGTTTGTTTGAATTGTATTAACGGTACGTTCGGCGCTTTTATCTGTCATATCTTGAAGTGAATTCCAAAGATTTTGAATATCCGTTCGAAGTAAGTAAGGTTCTCCGGTTTCAGCATTTATAGGTGTTTTTGTGACTTCATGTGCAGCTTTAGTAGGTGCAGGAAAGTAAACACTACCTCTTGAAATCTTATCAGGCGTAATGAAAAATTGTTTAATCTCTGCTTTTGGTACTGGACTTGTTACAGCTTCTTTTAATTCTTTTGATGATATTGATTTTGTAAAAAGTTGTGGAGAGTATCCATAAGATAGAACAAGAGTAACGTATTTACTTTTAGTACTCTCATTTTCAATAAGAATATTATTCAAATTTAGGGGGTCATTTTCGTGTGTTATGGCTTTGGACCCATAATGGTCCAATTCTTCATCTTTAGGTAAAGCCCTTGTGATTTTATTTACGAGAACTGATGTTTTTAAATTAATAGCCCTCGAAGCAGCGTAATTTTCTGAAGATTCAGATATGTTTTTGGTAATAATCGTTGATATTTGAATAGTGGACGGCGTTATCTCATCCATACTCATAAATTTATTACGTTTCAAATTAATACTATCATCGCTTTTATTAATGTTATTTAGAAAATCTCTTTTCTCTTGAAAGTCTGTATCATTGTCAATTTTTACTCTTTCATATTTCACCGGAGATGACGATGGATTTGCGTCTGTAAATTCTAATGCAGAATTATTAAATGTTTTGTCGAAGGTCGTTAGAGATTCTGTCATGTTATTATTTTCTTTTGTCTTAATGAAAGTAACATCTTCAAATGCTTTTGTTTTCGATACCACATCATTCTCCACTGGTTTAATATTTACTATTTTGTCATTGCCATCAAATGCTTTGTGTTCTTTAATAGATGCAATTCGGGTTGGGTCAGTAGGATCATACAAGTTTTCGTTAATTTTGTAACTTTGTGGTTTCATGTTTGAATTAAGTGTAAAAGATATTGATTGAATTTTGTTGTCTTTTGGATGTAAGCTTTTTTCTGTATTTAAGTTATTGTTGGTTTCATTTTCGATTTTTAAGTTTGCTGAAACTTGTTCTTGTTTCATTGCATTGGCCATGTAATCCGTTATATTCAAATAAGTTTCTGAAGTTGGTTTATTGAAAGCGGCATTAGACATGAACGGAATATAATAAATTTTGCTGTCATTTAGACCCAGTGAACTATTTGTGTTATTTGCCACTACCGCGGCATTATACCTATTTTTCGGTGCTTTATTTGCTAGTATCCTTGTTAGAGACTCTACTTTCATTGGACTGGATTCAGCATTTAACGATTTAGTGTTTTCTTGATGGGACACACTTTCTCCCGACTTTCTAAGTAAAATATCCATATTCTTAAAAGCACTTGCAATTACGATTGCTTTTTTAAAATCATCGTCTTTAGTATTTTCCGAATTTACAGGTGAAATTTTGTCAAGTACCGTTAAGTGTAATGGTTCGCTATGTCCAGTTTTATACGTGTCATGTTGGCTACTTTTTTTATTTGGATCCATTTGTTTAGCGTATGTAGTTAAATTTGATATTTTAACTTGGGTGATATGAGAGTCTGATTGGGTTGGATTTGCAAAACCTTTTGACATTATTTTTTTTGCAATAGGTGATGTCTTTTGTGATTTGGAGGATGTATTTTCCGCTTCCGAGGTTGTTAATGCTTTGCCTTCAGGAACGTTTATGTGTCTTGATGTTGCAATCTCTGGATCATCGCTCGAAAGATTGTTATTGCCATGCTCAATGCTCGCCAAAATATTTGTATAGCATATTTCCGACGGTAGGACCTTATTTGTACTGTTGCAATTCGAGTTCAAAACCGCAGACAGCTCAGACAGCACTTCATTGGCTTCGTTTGAATATTTTTTTTGCAATGAATCATTTGTTTCCGATGCTAAACTATCATGGTTAGATCCCAAATTGCTATTTTCTATATTTAAGCGATGATCTAAATAACTTTCTGGAGAATAGATTAAAGTTGGATATTTCATTCTTGTTGTGTTTGATTTCTTAATTACAATATTTTTTTGAATATCGTGAGTATCAGTATCTTGAAGCAATATTTTTTCTGTCGGCTTTAAGGTGTCTGTGAAAATATTTTCTTTTTCATTTATACCGTTTTTATGGTCAATGTTTTGCTTAAGGGCAGATATTGACACATTATATTTTTTCATAGTACTTTCAAAGTCAACATTTGTGTTGGCCATTTTTAAAAAGCCATTAGTAATGACATGTTTATCTTCTGCATTTGTGAAGTGTTTTTCGTTTAAATCTGCACGTGGTTCATACGTTAAATGTCCCATCATTTTTACTTTTTCAAATAGGGGTTTAGGTAATGTAATTGTAAATGACTCCTTCTCACTTTCTACATAATTTATAGTCTCTTCACCTAGATTTAGTAGTGTTGATTTTTCTGTACCCCTTGAAGGAATGTTCACTGTAACTGGTACCGTTCCATGGTAATCTTCCACTATTCGTGGATCAGTAATAAGATTGCTGAAGGCTTCTTTAGAAATTTTCTGTGGAACTGTTTTCCTCATAAAATGTTGTTTTTCGGTAGTAGTAGCTTTAATACTCAATATATTTTCTTCTCTATTTATAGGGCTTTCCGTGTTTTTCTTTCCTAACAATAAGGATTTAGTTGATGAAATTTTATCAACGGCAGTTTCAGCGTTTAATGACACGATATTATTTGACACAGAATCATCCATTAAAATAATGTTAATAGTTTTTTTATTAATATTATTTTTGTCCTCAATTGGCTTTGGTAGTGTTTCGTGTAAGCCTGTTGTCAACATATTTTTAAATTTACCATCTTCACTACCAAAATCGGTCGTTGTTACAACTTCTTCTATTCTTGCTGGCTTAAATACGTTATTATCGTCACTGTTTAATGAGTTGGAACTAATTCGAGCATTTTCGTCATTAAAAAAGTTTGAATTTACGTCTATATTGTTTACATTACCTTCACGAATAGGTTCTTTTGTTACACTTTTAAAAGTTTCGTGATTTCGTTTGCTGTAATCCAGAGTGAAGCTTCCTATATTTCGTTCTTTTTTATTTTCAATATCTATTGACAGTGTTGGTTTTATTCTTATAACTACTGTGAAGTCACCTAGAATAACATATTTTGGTTTCGGAAACATTTTAATATTATTTACTTCATTATTGTTCGCAAAGCCAGGATTATTTAGCACATTTCCTTGATCAACATGTTCAATATCTGATGTCATTTTGATGTTTGTCACTTTTTCCATTATTTTCGATGTAAATGTATCTTCTGTTACTGAAAGCGGTAGAGTAATGTCAGCATTATTTACCACGTCTGAATTATATATCCTTGTAGATGAATATTCATTTACATCTGTTGTAGTTTGTGTTTTATGTATATCGTCTACTAAAGTAGCTAGTGTATTAGTCATCTCATTAAAAATAGAGGTAGAAATTGCTTGTGGTCTTTCATCTAGTCGGTTTTTATACTCTATATTCTTGGATGTGTTATTTCCATGATTTTGTTCAATTTGATCTTGTTGGACAGGCACTTCATTTACCATGGTGGTTATTTTATTTACTTCGAATTTATTTTCCGTTTTTATTTCTTCCGGTACAAATGAGGACATTGAATTTAGCATTTCATTTTCTTGGATTTTTAACTCTGATTTCTTTTGTTCTACCTGATCTTTTAGAATAACTGACAATGTGTTAATTACATTTTCTTCAGTATTGACTTCTAACATATCTTGTTGATTCAAGGTAGATAAGGCATTAATAACATCCTCTGTAACTGCAAGTTGATATGTAAATTTATCATAGTAAGGTACATCTGTGATATTTATTCCAGTTTCTATTGTAGATGGATATTTCATTACCTTGGCTAATATACTTGCTGTTGTCTCTTTTGCAGTAGAAATTGGTGTCTCATTGTTTTTTCCACTTTCTTGGTTTTGCAACTTTGTATATTCTGTAGACATATTTTTTTTAGCTTCTTGTTTGACCATGATTTCATTATCGTTTTTAATACGATATTCTGGAGAAGTAGTGTTGTCTTCGTGTCTCAGAGTGATAATTTCATTTGCTCCGGAATAGATTTCCTTTTTAATTTCTTCTTGTGTTGAGGTATACAAACCATACAGTATATCTTCTGTCACCGCAACAGGTAGAGTGAATTTATAGTTATTCGGTAAATATGTCCCTTTAGGTGTTACATATGTTCTAGTTTCTATTTTAGATAAGTTTTTCATTACTTCAGCTGTATTTTTTTTTGCACTTGACGCAAATATCAGAGTCCATTTTTCATTTTCTTGGTTTTTAAACTCTTTGTAATTGGACTCATTCTCTTTAGCCTCTAATTCTGTCTTGGTTGCATAATCTTGTGTAATATGGTCCTCAAGCGTAAATTCTTTGTTTTCATTTCTCCATGTGGTAATTTCCATTTTACTCAACTCTGTTTGCTCAGATTTATTTTCCTGTTCAGTATAATCCTTTGGTTCAGTTGTATCGTTGTTCGATGTAGTGAATTCATTCAAATAATTGACTTCAAATTTAATTTCTTGTGAAGTTGAGGTAGATAAGGCATGTAGAATATCTTTGGTTGCTTGAAGAGGAAGCATAAATTCATCATTATTGGGTACATCTATCGGTTTCGCTACATTTGTAGTACTTTCTGTTTTAGATAATTTATTTACTAGATTGGCTGATATACCAGCTGTAATATTTTTAGCAAAAGTGGTCGATATTTTATCCATTGTTTCACTTTTCAGGTTTTTCGAATTCGTGTTTTTGGATTCATTTTTTTTATCTCCTCGTTCTACCTTGGTTCCTCTATTTTGTTCATTATAATCTTTTAAAGTAGCTAAAGAATCGTTATAAAGTGTGTCTGTTTCATTTACTTCAAAATTTACTACGGTATTAATTTCTTTCGATATAATGGTAGATAAAGTATATGGTTTTTCGTCTTGATCTTTTAAGTTTGTAAACTCAAATTTATTTTCTTTAGCTTTAAAGTCCATCTTAGTTTCATTGTTATGTTCAAAGTAAAACTTTAGCGTAGCCTGTTCCTTTTTATTTGCCAATGTGGTTATGCCGTTGTCCTCAAGATTTATTTCTGCTTTAATGTCTTCTAGAGTCGAAGTATTTAAAGTCAGTAGTGTTTCGTTTATTTGTCCATTTGAGTTTGTATATTCATATTGTTTTTCGGTAGTTTCAATTTCTAACTTCATTTTATTACTATTCTTAAGTATAGCTAATTTGTTTCTCATTGCAGACATTTTGTTTCCCTTCAAATTCTCAGAGATATATTGCGGAGAATTGGAAGTTTTTACTTGGGATAAATTTTCTTCCAACTTTGCTGACGTACCGCTAGTAGTAATCAGTGGAATTAATGTAAATTTAGTATATGCAGTGTCATTTTCTTGATCTTTTAATTCCGTGTTTTCTGATTTAATATCTTTACTTTCTGTTTCTTCTTTTGTATCACCAAATTGTTCCTTGTGTTTCTTTGCTCGTCCTCTTTCTTTTGGCCACTGTATTACTTTATTTATATTGGGATTGATTGTTATGGGATACTTCGAAGTTTCCGTTCCAAATAAGTTATTTTCAATTGTGGTTAAGGAATTCTTTTCTGAAATAACGGTAAGTCCATTAATCGGCGTTTTACTTTCTTGGTATTTGGATCCGATGTGCTCTAATATATTTTCTTCACTTTGTGGTTCTAATTTGATACTACTTTCTTGTTCAATATCGTCTTTTAGCGTAATATGTTTGTTTGTCAATTCTGTTGTTTCTTTTACAGGTAACATAGATAATAAATTCATCTCTTCACCTTCTTGACCTTGGAATTTTGGGAACTCGAGATTATTTGGTCTACCACCTAGTTCTGCATTGGGATCACTATTTTGTTGAATGAAATCGTAATCTGACGTAGTTTTGTCGTTTTTCAATGTCGTTACTTCATTTACTTTGGAATTGTCTTGAGCCGATGACGGCAAAGAAGTGGAAATTAAGTCTAATTTGATTTTTTCTGTGTATCCTTCAGCGTAAAAATTTGATCCATTTATTTGTGTGTTTTGTAAGTTTTTAATAAATAATAAAAACTTTTGAAGCGTTTGGTGTGTTTGTTGGGGTAATTTAGTTTGTAGATTATTTACTGTCATGTTTTGTATAAAAGGCTCTCTGCCACCAATTTCTTTCTCTTGATTAATAATATTTTCATCATTTTCTCCTTGGTTTTTGCTGTGAATGCCTAAACTTGGTTTTTGTATGTTAGCGTTTCTATGCCTGTTGTCATTAAGAATTATTTTGTTTAAAATATCGTCACTAATATTTAATGGTTTTAATTCTACTCCTTGTTTTATTTTCGAAATAATTACTCCATTTTCGTCTATGCTTTCATTGTATTTGTATGATAAAGTAGATTTATTATTATTTTCAATTAAATTAGTAATATTATCTACATATTCGTGATAAGATGGTTCTTGAAAACCTGGACGAAACCCTAAATTTGAAGCTGCTATACCATTTGTAGTGTTGTCTACTTCATTAGTAAGAATGTTTTCTGAGTCATGGATAGTTGTTTTAAGATGGTCTAGTGTGTCTGTCACCAGTTTAGATCTGTCTGAAATTTGTGAAACAAATAATCCATTTGCAACATTGTCGTTTAGCGTTATGGGAAATTTTATTAAATTATTTTTTGTTACTATGTCTTCCGTTGGTGGCATTCTCTCGGGTAAAGAAGGTAACGTTGATATTATCAACATTTCCACTGAATTATTTTTTTCAACATCAAGACTAACTGATTCATCTCTACTCGATAATATAGTGCTTACAAAAGGTTTATGAGTGCTGGTTTCTAAATTAGGTTTAGTAGTTACATGAAGTTGATTAATACTGTTTCGTAGTGTTGTTTTAGGGTCATTTTCGAACGTTTTTTTATTTAAATTTTCTTTCATTCTTTTATTGTTTTCAGCAGATTCCTCTTTTTCAATTTCATTAAAAAGCGTTTCTTCCATATCAAACTCCAGATTTTTTAGAGTATAATCGTTTTGTTTTGTATGATAATACTTCATCACCGTATTATTTTCAATAGTAGAAGTTCTTTCTTCGCGCATATTCTTTTCAGTGGACAAATTTAAAGGTCTAGTATGAGTTTCGTTTATTTGTTCATCTACAGCGTCATTTTTTTTTGTAATTGCTTCGTTAAAAGATATTGTAGTTTTGGTACTTGTAAGCAAAGATGTTACTTTTGATTCTGTGGGACTGTTTGTGGTTGTGTATAAAAATGCTGCTTCCGTGTAAAACAGATTCGAATATAACTCTTTTGCCTGGGAAGTTATGGTACTTGTTTTGTCAAGTGTTTCAATAACACTTTCTACAGAATCTTTATTACCGTTAATCTGGATTTGTTCCATTGCAGAACCATTTACGATTTTATGTATAGTATCAACTTGATCTTTTGTGCGAGATTCCGATGTTTGAACTAAATTTTTATCATTCAAAGTGACTTTCGTACCAGTAGCAGAAATTGAACCATTCACCAGTTTGTCTGTTCTACTGGTGAAGAGAGGTATTACATTTGTTGGTATAGTTGAGACTAAGGTGACGAATTGAAATACTGAAGCTGGAGACATGACTTCATTAATATCTGTTTTTTCATCATTGACTAACATTGGTCTATTATTTTGCTGTTGTTCTTTGTATTTCTCCAAATATTGCGCATTTGTTGCTAACGTTGGTGCAATTGTATGAGATTTCAAATTTTGAGCAAAACCTTTATCCGTTACCGTTATATTTTTCTCTGCTGAAACTATTGGTTTCTCCTCTCTGTAGATTAGTAGAGGTTCAACATTTAGACTAGGTACACCAAATTCAGAGACTTGAGGAAATGTGTTTGATATTTTGGTAGCTATATTTTTGGTGATAGGACTTATAATACCATGATTTTTTTTTGAAGGACCTTGGGATTTGTTGTTTTTTTTATTTAATATATAAGTTCTATTCTCGTCGTCCGACAAAATTTTATTTTTATCGGTTTTTTCAGGATGGCGGTTAAATAGAACCGAATTATCTGTTTTATTTATTTCCACATTCTGATAACTAGTAGTAAAATTGACATTACTAGTAGCATTGTGCAATATAGTAATGGGTTCCAGAGGAATCACAGATTCATGATCTTTAGCCGATAGATATTTTTGATCGTCATTAGTTGAATACATTTGAAAATATTTATTTACATATTTTTCTCCGGATTCTACAAAATAATCAACATATTCCGTTGCGGTTGTATTTTGTGTATTAGGTGTTGTAGTACCAGCTATCACTTCTATATCTTGTTTCCCTAATGATATTACAGATTCTGTATCTTGTAACAATGTTTTCATAGTCGTGGACTCTTCGTATTTTGTCACCGATATCGTAACGGAGTCGTCTATATATTTTCCATTTGTACTCGTTATTAATAATTCTATATTTGTTGACGATGATGTGGGTTTATGTAATTCTGGTATTTGACCAAGCTCTTTATGAACCAGTAGTTCATGAGTAACTGAGGCATTTACTTGGCTTCCTCTTGTATCTTGAGTTATATTTGTTATCGTTTTATCAACGTCATTTGTTTCTTCTTCACGGGACATAAGGTATTTTGAATTCATTGGTTCTATTGGTGCAGTTGTAGCAGTTACTTTTAATTTGTTTAAATGTTTTCCTTTCGTATACACTAACGGTTCCACATTTAAATGTACCGTTGGAGTTGATGTATGAAAATCTGAAGCTTGAACGTCATTTTTATTCATTGTTATTACTTCTTCGGCCAAAGCTACATCATTTTTCGGTTTTCCTCTTAAATTTTTCAATGGAGGCTGCATATTCGTCGGAAATATTGGTTCTGGAGTATAAATTTCTAGGACTTTATCGAAATTTTCTCCCGCAGTATATATTTCCGTAGTGGAGACTAATTCAATGATCTGGGTTGATTCTCTATCGGCCACTAGAGGTTCTACTTTTTTAAGTGACAACGGTGCATATATTAATGATTCTGGCCCGTCCACATAATCATTACCTATTTTTTGGGTACTCATTTGTTCTGAAGAATTAATTTTATTTCCGTCTCCAGTCGTTTCCGGCGTTTCTTTATTTGTAGTTGCAGCATGTTCTCCAAAATTATATTTTTTCTTATCTTCTACAGAGATGACTGATGCCGATTTCATTGTAAAATCAATAATTGCGGTCGTCGTTGCAGTGGTGTCGTACGAGTTTTCTTCATTTATATTTCTATCATCTAAACCAGTTTCAATGTTTTCAGTCGCAGTATCTGGCTTTTCAGTCATAAAAGCAGTGTTGTCGTTATTGTCAGTAATATAATTAGATGTTTCATCATTTCTATTACTTGTAATAGTTTCCCCATTTTTAAATATAGTCACGGTATAATCTCTGTCTGTAACTTCACTGTTGATAGTGGTTTTAACCGTTTCTGAGCTAGAACTGGTAGTCCCCAATTTTTTGTTTAAATTAAACCAACTCGGATCAGTGATATATTCCAACTGTTCAATATTTGTGTACTCAGTATTGGAAGTGACGCTATCCATTATTTTAACGGAACTTTTTTCTGTCAAATGTACCGGAATTTTATTTTTTGATTCTAACACTATACCAACAGAGCCATTAACTAAATTTAAATTTTCGATATCGTCTAAGTTTTCTTTGTTACCAGATTCATCGGTTTGGAGCGATTTGTCAAAATTTACTTCAAACACACTATTATTATCAGGTACTACAATAACAGGTATAGTAGCATATTCAAAACTGTCTTTATTATAATGTTTGGGATTTGATGTCACGTGATTTTTACTTATAATTGATAGAGCAACAACATTTTCAGTTGTTGATAGATTTTTATCAACTAATTGGGCGATTGGATTTATATTTTGGACGGGTGAAGTTTTAATTGCCTGTGCATGATACGAAAGTTTGTTACGATCTTGCGATTCATTCTCTATTGCATTATGCATAGAAAAGAAAAATTCTGTTAGGTTAGTCAACGGATTATCGTATTTCTCAGATAAATCGTCATTTTCAAGATAGCCATTTAATTTAACTGAAGCTTCTGTTACTTTTTCTGCCAAGATTTTATAATCTGTGGTGAACTGAACATTTTCAGTGATATTGTTAGATGTAATAACGGGGTCTAAGGGAATCAAAGACTCAAATAGGTTAACTGATAGGTGTTTGTTATCATCGTAAGTAGAATGTATTTCAAAAGACTTGTTTATACGTTTTTCTTCCGATCCTATAGAAAAATCAACATATTCAGCTGAAGGTTCCGTAATTGTTATTGAACTAATATCAGTATGTATGTCTGGTAGATATGTTGTACTTTCATTATTTTTCAATAGTAAAGATTCATTTGATAATACTTTGTCCATGTTAGAGTCCCCAGTATTTTTATAATCGATGAACTGTTGTGGATGGATACTTTCTATAATTGAATTTATGATTGCATGCTTATATTTCTCACTAGAATATATATCTTCTTGTGAATTGTGAACAGTGTTGTCATAATTAACTTCCGTTGAGGTTTCATCATTATAATTTTTCGTAGTCTCGTATATTTGTTCGTTATCGTAATTTTGTTTCATGCTTGAAGTGTCTATAATTCGTGATAAATAGTTACTATTACGGTCAGCATTTTTTTGTTGAGTACTTATCGTATGTGTTTTAGTTATTCTCTTGTTATCCTCTGTCAATGATTCGACAAAATCAAATGTTGTTTTATGATCTCTGGGAATCTTAAAAACATTTTCAGTTTCTGTTTCTAAATCTAACCGTACCTTGCTGATAAGTTTATGATTATTAATAATTGGCGTAATTGTATTAATTTTATCGTTTAGATTCTTATTAGTAGGCATGACATTTTTATTTGACTTTTGAAAACGCGTTTCCGAATTGCCAATGTTTTCTTGATATTGGTTTTTCGTTGTTTCATACAAATAACTGTCTTCTTGAAAATAATCTATTTTTGAACCTTTATTGTCTTTTGAATGTTCAGTGCTTGTTTGTGTATCTATAGTTTGTTTTAAACTGTCATTTAAGGGTATGACGGCGTAAGAATTCAATGTTTGATAAATCTGATCTGTTGACTCGTGATTTACCATCATGTTAGAGAGTTTTTCAGTTTCAAAGGTTGTATCATTTTGTATTTCTTTAATTGCAGTACTTCTTGTAGTACGCACTTTAGGTAACACATGTTCTTTTTTAATAGTATTCCCAAGATATTCTTTATTCGGGGATTTCTTCTTCACGTTTAAAAAGTGATTGTTGGATTTTGTTGGAACTGATTTTTGAAATTTATTTACGTCATCGTCTTTAATAAAACTGATTTTAGAGCCAATCGTTTTTGTTTCTTGAGGTATGGTATTATCCCATAGTTCATCATCATAAAAACCTTTAAAAGTGTAAATATTTTGAATAGCTGTCGGTGCTGTCGTTGAAAATAATTGAGTGGCAAATTCCACTTTATTAAGATTTATCGGTTCAGTTACGTGGTCAGCGACGCTTCTATGTTTTGCAAATATATCGATAACACTCACGCGTGCGTCACCGCCAACGTGACTGCCGTGTTTTGGACCTTCCAGTTTGTTATCAACAACCACTCGTTTCCCATAATATGTGCTTTTTTGTAACTCGCTGTCATATAATTTTAAAAGGTTTTTTATGTTGGCAATTGTATCCTTGTAATCACTATTTTTTTCTTCGATTTTCGGTATTGGTTTTACTTTTAGCATGTTCTGATCGTTGTCTTGCGCTTTATCTATGTCCAAATGTTTTGCTATATACTGTTGCGTACAAGACGATGTGATTGCGTCGCCATCACAACACATTCCACTGTAGTTACCATCCCCTTGTGACATCATGACCTCTATATAAATTTTAATAGATTTTTTTCTACGTAGTAGTTTGAACACCTTCGTATGATTATTAATTTCACTTTCAGTAAGAAATTTGTAAATGGAAAGAAGGACACATTTAGATACTACATTTTTGTTATTCCCGTCACTTTCTTTCTCCGTGAGATTAAAATCTGTATCGAAAATATCAATGTCAACAACAGATTTAGAGTAAATAGTTCGATTTAATTCAATTTCATCAAGTTTGTCCCTATTTGTTTCTGATAATGAACCAATGTTTTCACTGGGCATTTTTCTATTACGTGTCATAATTTGCCCCGGATGCAAAGTGACTATCACGATGATGGAGTGCTTTTTCTTATTACGCGTAACTGGTATATGTCTACCAAATAAATTGTGTCTCCTTAGCTTGTACGTATGGTAGTCTTTTGTTACTATAAGAATTTTAAATAAGATATTGTCCAACTGTGACCTCAAACTATCATCCAGTAATGGGGACATGCTGGTACTCGCCATGACGATGCGTTCTGTGGTAATTTCATGTTGTTTACCGCATTTCCACGTCTTGACAAACGATTGCGTACCGTTTTCATTCTTCGTTCTCTCTAAATGGTCTACATCTACTTTAACAGCTAACTCATTTCGTAAACTGAAACATGTGTTGTTATAAATTTTCTGGTAGAGATCGAGCTCCTTCCAGGTGGTATTTTGCGCTGTTCCGCGGTCCGTCTCAGTCGTATAAGATGTGGCATGGCTGATTCGTTCTTGTTTCACTAGTAATGTCTCTGTCATGCATTCACAAATACCCTTTAAAAGTCTCAAAGTCACGTCCAGCAAGTGTTCGTCTGTGGGTGCCTCGTCTACCGTTTTCAGTATTTTCTTGAGCACTGGACTGTCTACGAGGTGCTGGTCCGCGACGGCGGCTGGCGCGACTGATGCCAACACACACGCTGCCAGACACACTGCGTTGATTTTCATTTTAGACCGAGTACTTTATGTTTAGCGCGCATATTTGCTGTTTTCGCGGCGGGTGCTGCCAAAGTGAGAGAACAATAAACGATTGCATGCTAACAATAAACTCCGTTGTTTTTCAACGTCACGCGCTCCTCGTCGATAAGGCTCAAAGGAAGTTGTGCCAAGTTTGGAGTTTTTGAAACACTAAACGTAATGACACGGTTATTGGCGTAACAGAAATTCGAGAAGGAAATACAATTCATATAAACACCTTTTTAATTTTCTTCTGACGTGATTAAAAGCTGCGTCTAATCGACGTACAGTGCAACGCATTAGAGGCGACTGACTACCGTGCTATGCGTACTTGCTCCTGCAGATGGAATGTTTATGTTTTCAAAGTTTTCATTATCATTGTTTTTTGTAATAATCACAATTTCACACCTAAATTGTCTGAATTCATAATGCTTATTGTGAAGCCCAACGAGTGTAAACAGCAATATTGAATATTAAATACGCATTCAAGTAAGTATACGTAATTGCATATTTTTTAATGATGAGAAATGGAAAGTAAGACAATAAGATTACCTAATCAAACATTATCTGACGAAACATTGTTTTTTTTTCAGGAAATCTTTCTATTGTCTTACCCAATTGTCCATCTTATCTTGCCTATCCTGCAGCACCTCCTGCAGCCGCGGGCCGAGTTCCTCCGAAAAGCTGCGCACCAGCGCCTTGGTAGTGTCCAGCTGTTGCGGACCAACGATCACTGACGCGAAGTCTAAGTAAGAGTCTAGAGTCGCCTGGAGATCCGGCACGGGGAGTTTCGGTAGCTGAACATTCTAGAGAAATGAAAATAAAGTTTTATTAGAACTAATTAGGTTAGATTTCATAAAACCCTATTCACCCGACATGATATACTGGTCATGTACAGTTTAATGTAAGTGTTTCAAATTATTTGCCGAATAATTAATATGTTCGACCAAGTCGTGTACACAAATATAAACAAATCCTTAATAACACGGGAAATACGTACCGTATTATATTACATCTTGTTAACTTGTACGAACAGGAATAAATTGTAAATGTGTAGTTATTTGAAATACAGCTATGGTTTACTGTACTCGTATGATTTTAAATGATGGCTGTGAAGGTTGTAGTAAGTATGAGCGGCGTGCAAATTGATTTCGATAGACGTACGCGGCTACGCGGAGGTTTCCATTAGGCTATATTAAGTGCACGTTACATTGCAACAAAAATGTTTGCCGCAGGCAGTTTGGACTCTGCCGATCGATATGAAACGTGGTGAGGCAAGTTTGATGACTTTGATAGATCTGTGATTAAATGTTGATGATTATTGCTTGATAGTGATTATGACGACGTACTCAATTGCAATTATTCGTGGTTATTTTAATTATCGCAGCCCGTTTAACACGGTATTCCGAAAAATTATAACTATTAATATTATTAATATTCCATTAAAACTATCTCCTATTGTTCTGATGAAAAACTATATAAAGTAGTTTTGAATGTGAAACAACTGTGTCAAATTCGTAAAATAGTGGAACAAAGTTTATTAGCTTAACGTCTTTCGGCAATGTTAAGGATTTCCGAATGCAGCCGAATACAAATTTTCGTGTGAAGTAATTTATTAGATTTATAATCTATAATTATTTGAATTGAACACAACACACTTTACTATTGTTTTCTTTTGATTTCCACGTGAACTATTACAGAGCTGTGAAACTGTTTTCCTTTTTAAGCGGTTTCAAAAAAAGTAGGTTCGACTGTATTTTTTTATGTCAATGTTACGCGATTGCTCTGACATTTTGTGAACCGATTTGCATGATTCTTTTTTGCTACAAAGAGGGTGCCTGACTATACCCATTCAAAATACCCCAATACCCATTGAAATTTTAAGAAAATATTGTAACTTTAAGGGTGGCTCGCTCGGGGATGTTAATCCACTTCCCGTTAATTCATCCCAATAAAACTTACCAAACAGATGCAAAATCACGAACTTATATTTTACGTATTTTGTTATAACATTTACTATTCGACGATATATGTACCGAGAAAGGTAACAAAAATAAAAGTTAAATATTAAGATATTATTCCGTGTGATATAGCTCTTTAGCTCTATCACTCAATGTAAATAATACAAATGAAGCTATAGCTGGTCTCTAAATAGTAAATTTTGTAACA
>NW_020653355.1:0-20717 GCF_003589595.1 Hyposmocoma kahamanoa
AATAAATTTGTTAAAAATTTAAAAAATAAACAATTTAGATTTTCAGTACAAATCGGCAATTTCATACTTTAACCCATATTATTTAGCTTTAAAACTAATTCCGTGACCACGGCCTAAAATATTTGTTCCTAAATATGGTACTGGGTAATATCACTTTATTAAAATGTAATCTGAATAAGACTGCATACGTTTCTCGCTGGTCTCATGGGTCTACAACTTTCATGGGAACGAATGAAGAGACCTCTCGTTAAATACATTTATTTTGTGGACTAGCTATACCAAACATTTTCTTCACACAGTACCTTTAGCGAGCTGTTCCCTGGCTCGTGCCCACTGGTCTCTGTTCATACCGGTGAGCAGGCCGACTTTCGGAGCCAACGGAGCCCCTGCCGCATCCACCATAGCGTGCAATAGCTGGGCTTGAATCTCACCAGCAGTTAAACGCCCGCGGTCTGCGGCTTTCACGGGAATCGGATAGAACTGAAACAAGTTCGAAAGGTCTGCTATTTTGTTCGAACAAAAGAATTTTTCTTAGTGTTCGATCTTTGTATTAATATAATTACTTATAACAAACCAGTGAAGTAATTTCACAATAAATAATTGGATATTATGGCAGTAAAACTTCGTGATTTTAGTGAAATTAATGTTAGAACTGGCCAAGCCAAACAGTTCAACTCTTTCAATGATGAGATCCCGCCTACCGACTCGCGGTACCATCCGCCATTAGGAGTTTGTTTCAAAGCACAAAACGCTTCGGGTGGTATATCAATGACATAAGGATGGAGTGTTCCGAAGTTTCTATTAGTCCGAAGGATGAACCGTGAGGGTACAACTAAATTTATTGTAGTATGTAATATTCCAAGGATTACCAATAATCAACTCACACTTGTAACACGATTATTTATTTTATTTTTATTGTGGCTACGTATCCAATAAGTAGGTGTGTCGCTAAGTGATCGATCTTCAATGATCCTCCAATCAACCGTAACTTAGTTACTTAGTCCTAACAGTCCAACTTAATTATACTTACCCGTAGTCGGTACAGAGCTTTATTACTAAACTTAATACTTGCTTAAGTTTTGATTAGTTCCACCTTTCTGGGATTTATTGGATTCGTTGTTGGGTAAAATTTTCCGCCTTAGCAATTCAATTAATATATTTTAACTGCCTGTGGCCGAACGGTTACCGCGCTGGACTGCTACGCAGAGGTCCCGGGTTCGATTTTCGGGCCGGGAGAATTATTTGCACGGCGCACATTTATTTCTCTCGTGAGTTTGGGTGTAACTTCTGGTTGTCTACCTCTATGTGTGTGTCCATGGTACGCGCGATACAGGGTTTCCCTAGTGCGGGGCCATGAGTGTGTGTGTTATTTATTTATTTATATGTTTTAAAAAGAAAATTCTTTATAATTAACTGAGATTATTGTTTAATTTGTTATTTTAATTTCTTAACGAAACATGTCTAGTAATATAATTGCTTTGAATGTTTTTGCTATCACGTATAGTAGTGACAAGGGAGACGCTGTAAGCATTATTTGTCAAACAAAACTTTCTGCTATTCTTTGATGAGCGAGGATATACTACTACAAGCAAAGAGGTGCACTCAAATTCAATATCGAGTTGTGTCACTTTATCACATATAAACAAAAGTCCCTCTTTGCCTAGAGCGGATATAGTAGAGCTTTTCTTACAAGTTTGTGCGGCGCAAGACGACTAATTTCATGAATTCGATGTTTGAAATGGATAATCTCTATTCAAAAGTAGTTTTTATTGTGTTGTAGTATTTTTTTACTCGTACTTTGACAGAGGGGACTGCCTATGGACGGCGCCTCCCGTGTTGTATGCTCTAAGCGTATAAATCTATTTCCTCACAATTGGTTATTATCGCAATAGTTATTTTCTGAAGGAACTACCAGAGATAATAAATCAGGGCTCAAAAGGTGTATGGTAATAAAACTTACATAGTTTTTGCAAGCGACTACAACGAGCTCCTCATTTTCCCTCTCGGCCATCGCTGGCAGTTCCAAGCGATCTTTGCCCACGCCTGGAACGCGGCATACACCCAGCAGACGGTAGAACTGCTCCATGCACAAAGGCTGACCTTTCTCGCGGCTAGTCGCTCGTTCCAGCGGAAGCTCTCCTCTATAACGAAAAGCTATCAGTTAAAACCTAAAATGCTTAATGTGGATATATCAAGATCAATTGACCTGACTCGGAGGCAGCTACAGAAAATTCCACCTATAATTTACCTGTCCAACATCTCTTTATAATCGAGCAGGTCGTCGATGAACAGCGCGCCAAGATCTGCTACCTCCTCCATTTTTGCGAAGTGCCGTTTCGGAAACACCATACCAGGATTGGAATTGATCGGCAGAGGCAGGCGGACCTTTAGGTACATGTCGTCTAACCACCAATCGGTTATCTGTAAAAAAAAATCATTATACATGCTCAAGAGTTTACACAGCACGGACATTATAAGGTAATCAAACAAAAATGCAATATAATAGTAATAATGTCCAACATACCGTGTTCAGTGAAATTAATGCTAAGACAGAAATAGAATCTTTGGAATGAAAATAACTTTAATGACAAATAGTTTTATTGCTACGTATTACAAAATCACTTAAAATATTGTATGTAAGACGCTGTCGGGCTAAGAAAGTATATGGTTCGTCGCGAACGCCGAGGCTTCAACGGTGTCACATAGTGCATTTGGTAACGTGTAGGTGCTGGAGAAGGCATTGCCATTGCTGCTTCTCTGAACGATTCCATTGACGACTCCAGAAAGTATTTCCCTTCAGGAACTAGAAACCCCCTAGTTGGCATTCTATATTTGCTCTCCGAATTGATTCCATTCATTATTGGAAAGTAGTGGGGCTTTTCCAAAACATTCACATTATTATCCCACGTGCTTGGTGCTAAAGCTCTGAATTCCTTTTTGTTTTGCAACAAATTCAACACGGCAGGTTTGTGTTGCTCGAAGAAGTCAATTGCGTTTAATTTGGAGTGTGTATATTTCTTCGTAGTCTCAAATGGTGGCATTTGTGTTATTCTGACTACGTTGTCAATATTTGCGAATTTGGGCCGCAGCAATATTTGCCTTGACAGTAAAGGTTTCGCACTATGGACTGTGTAAGTTTGGATGTTATTTCTAGCTGCTAACTCATCAAAGAAATTTATCCTTGCAGTGGTCATCATATTATTGAATAATAACTCTTTCCGGTTCGTCGCCAATAAATTCTTTTCAACTACACTGTAGTGTACCTTTTTTACTTTGAATTTTGGTATTACTTTTTCGGGAAGTAACATAGTTTTATAGCTGGGATCTAAAGGGTCCATAAGTATTCCCTTAATTCTTTGAGATTTATTTATCACTTTTTTAATTACGTCTGACTTTTTTTGTGAATTTAATGAAATGTGGTCTTTTTTAGCGAAATCTACATTTGTGTCAATTGCACTTTCAACCTCGACATTACTGGGCGCAAACTTAGTCCTTAAAGGTTTCTTTCCGCTCACACCCATTTTGATTTTTTTCTTTTTACTAAGCTGAAATCGTTTGGCTGCAAATGTTGCTGTTGGACCCCGTTTTACATATGGAGAATACGTTATGTCTGTCATTATTTTCTTAGTTTGAAACTGATTTATTTTGCTGACCTTGGGATCATTTTTACGGAACAAAAGAATTTTCATATTACTGGCACGAGTGGCTTTCATAAAAGCAGTAATTTTGTCCTCGGCCATTTTGTTCTCATTTCTAGCAGCCTTAGTAATATTGTTATGAATCGTCGGGCTCTTTACATTCTTTGTAGTGTCGGCGGTGCGCATATATATATCTCCAAACATGGGAAAATGTGTAGGTTTTTCATATATTTTTCCGAATCCTTGGTAGAATGTAAGTTTTCTCTCTGGCTTTCGCGTTGCCAATCGATAAATAAATTTTCTTGGTTTTGGTGTTTCTGGCGGAAGTAGTGTACTTGTGAACGCATTGCGAACAGAGCTTTTATGGAAAATAATTTGTATTGGTTGTACTGGAATTGTTTTCATATTATTATGTATTTCATCCTTCAATAATCTGGTAGGCTCCACTGTAGTAACCGTCTCATAATGATTGAATTTAACTAAATGTGTAGATTTTGGGCCCAACATGGAAACAGTTACTGGTACACTGTCAATACGAGGTCCTGGCAAACTTGTCATTCTTTCTGTTGTATCCATGTGGTTTTTGTACAAAGCGCTAAAAACACGTAGCCGTGTTGGTCTTGGCTTTACTTTCATATTCATATTTCCAACTGTGTTCATCGATTTATTTGAAGTACTGTCTGCATTCTTTCGCTTTGGCTGCCTTAATATGTGAGAAAGTTCTAATTTTCCTCTGACGTTGAGTTGCCGAGTAGTACTGGGAGTTGGGAAATATACTGGCCATGGCAGAATCGCAGTGACATCACCAATGTGTACATGATCTGAAGATTTCAATAATTCACCGAATTCCTCTTCACCATTTGCCCGAGTTGGCTCTACCTGTGTGACTTTTTTCCGAAGTTCCTTTGTGTAAGCCATCTCTAGATCTTCGTACATTGTTGGCTCATATGTATTGTAGACAATTCTTTTTCTGGTACGACGACGTTTCTTTCTGATCGTTGTCCTTCGCGGTCCTGTCGTCGTATTGGCATTAGTTTTTGGATGTTTAGTATTTCGGTGTCTCTTGATTTTTTTCGTACTTCTCGTAACAGTTTCGTCTGATAGTGTAGAATACGAAATACTTTCCACAGTGCTACGTACTGTAGTAGTTGGTGGTCGAATATTGGAATATGAATGTGTTGCTTGTAAAAAAAATCTTAGCATATTGGTTGCTAATACATAGTGTTCATATTTGTTATCATCTACAAAACTTTGTTCCATGGGAGTACTATTTTTTATACTTTCTTTATCCTTTTTGGCAGTGGAATATGCATTAGTGAGCGTATTGTACATATCTGGTTTACCGTTATTCATATCTTTTGAGTATAATCTTTGTATTAACATAGTTTCTTCTTTCCCGGGCATCATTGATGCCACACTATCGTTGTGGGTGACTCTTTCCATGATTTCTGGCACTAAATGTAATTTTGAGACAACGTACCCTTCTATGTTTCCTCCAGAGGTAGAACTCTCATTAATATGTTTTGTTAAGTTAGACTTATAGTTATATATAGATGAATAATCATTTCGTTTTTCAGACTCAGTATCGAAAGTTTGTCTGTTTAGTTTAGTTGTATACCAGTCTAATCCTGTACGTAACAAGGGTTTGTAGGTTGTATTCACTTGAGTTATATTATGGACTGGTTTTCTTATTAATGAGTTTATTGGAGTATGTGTCAATATCATGATTGGCACATATCCTTTTGTTATTTGTGTTTTACTTGAATTTTGTATTACCTCTGCATTTGTAAGTAAATGCTTGACAGTTTCATAATTACCTAAGTATTCTGGTATTTGTGTATACGATTGCTGACTCAATTTGAAATCCTTAGTACTGGATGCTCTCAAGTGATAATTAACATCTAACTCAGTCGTGGGTGAAGGTAATTTGCCAGTATGCAATAGAGTCTTAACAGTTCCCACGTTACTTACTGGCTGGTTTGTTTGAATTGTATTAACGGTACGTTCGGCGCTTTTATCTGTCATATCTTGAAGTGAATTCCAAAGATTTTGAATATCCGTTCGAAGTAAGTAAGGTTCTCCGGTTTCAGCATTTATAGGTGTTTTTGTGACTTCATGTGCAGCTTTAGTAGGTGCAGGAAAGTAAACACTACCTCTTGAAATCTTATCAGGCGTAATGAAAAATTGTTTAATCTCTGCTTTTGGTACTGGACTTGTTACAGCTTCTTTTAATTCTTTTGATGATATTGATTTTGTAAAAAGTTGTGGAGAGTATCCATAAGATAGAACAAGAGTAACGTATTTACTTTTAGTACTCTCATTTTCAATAAGAATATTATTCAAATTTAGGGGGTCATTTTCGTGTGTTATGGCTTTGGACCCATAATGGTCCAATTCTTCATCTTTAGGTAAAGCCCTTGTGATTTTATTTACGAGAACTGATGTTTTTAAATTAATAGCCCTCGAAGCAGCGTAATTTTCTGAAGATTCAGATATGTTTTTGGTAATAATCGTTGATATTTGAATAGTGGACGGCGTTATCTCATCCATACTCATAAATTTATTACGTTTCAAATTAATACTATCATCGCTTTTATTAATGTTATTTAGAAAATCTCTTTTCTCTTGAAAGTCTGTATCATTGTCAATTTTTACTCTTTCATATTTCACCGGAGATGACGATGGATTTGCGTCTGTAAATTCTAATGCAGAATTATTAAATGTTTTGTCGAAGGTCGTTAGAGATTCTGTCATGTTATTATTTTCTTTTGTCTTAATGAAAGTAACATCTTCAAATGCTTTTGTTTTCGATACCACATCATTCTCCACTGGTTTAATATTTACTATTTTGTCATTGCCATCAAATGCTTTGTGTTCTTTAATAGATGCAATTCGGGTTGGGTCAGTAGGATCATACAAGTTTTCGTTAATTTTGTAACTTTGTGGTTTCATGTTTGAATTAAGTGTAAAAGATATTGATTGAATTTTGTTGTCTTTTGGACGTAAGCTTTTTTCTGTATTTAAGTTATTGTTGGTTTCATTTTCGATTTTTAAGTTTGCTGAAACTTGTTCTTGTTTCATTGCATTGGCCATGTAATCCGTTATATTCAAATAAGTTTCTGAAGTTGGTTTATTGAAAGCGGCATTAGACATGAACGGAATATAATAAATTTTGCTGTCATTTAGACCCAGTGAACTATTTGTGTTATTTGCCACTACCGCGGCATTATACCTATTTTTCGGTGCTTTATTTGCTAGTATCCTTGTTAGAGACTCTACTTTCATTGGACTGGATTCAGCATTTAACGATTTAGTTTTTTCTTGATGGGACACACTTTCTCCCGACTTTCTAAGTAAAATATCCATATTCTTAAAAGCACTTGCAATTACGATTGCTTTTTTAAAATCATCGTCTTTAGTATTTTCCGAATTTACAGGTGAAATTTTGTCAAGTACCGTTAAGTGTAATGGTTCGCTATGTCCAGTTTTATACGTGTCATGTTGGCTACTTTTTTTATTTGGATCCATTTGTTTAGCATATGTAGTTAAATTTGATATTTTAACTTCGGTGATATGAGAGTCTGATTGGGTTGGATTTGCAAAACCTTTTGACATTATCTTTTTTGTAATAGGTGATGTCTTTTGTGATACGGAGGATGTATTTTCCGCTTCCGAGGTTGTTAATGCTTTGCCTTCAGGAACGTTTATGTGTCTTGATGTTGCAATCTCTGGATCATCGCTCGAAAGATTGTTATTGCCATGCTCAATGCTCGCCAAAATATTTGTATAGCATATTTCCGACGGTAGGACCTTATTTGTACTGTTGCAATTCGAGTTCAAAACCGCAGACAGCTCAGACAGTACTTCATTGGCTTCGTTTGAATATTTTTTTTGCAATGAATCATTTGTTTCCGATGCTAAACTATCATGGTTAGATCCCAAATTGCTATTTTCTATATTTAAGCGATGATCTAAATAACTTTCTGGAGAATAGATTAAAGTTGGATATTTCATTCTTGTTGTGTTTGATTTCTTAATTACAATATTTTTTTGAATATCGTGAGTATCAGTATCTTGAAGCAATATTTTTTCTGTCGGCTTTAAGGTGTCTGTGAAAATATTTTCTTTTTCATTTATACCGTTTTTATGGTCAGTGTTTTGCTTAAGGGCAGATATTGACACATTATATTTTTTCATAGTACTTTCAAAGTCAACATTTGTGTTAGCCATTTTTAAAAAGCCATTAGTAATGACATGTTTATCTTCTGCATTTGTGAAGTGTTTTTCGTTTAAATCTGCACGTGGTTCATACGTTAAATGTCCCATCATTTTTACTTTTTCAAATAGGGGTTTAGGTAATGTAATTGTAAATGACTCCTTCTCACTTTCTACATAATTTATAGTCTCTTCACCTAGATTTAGTAGTGTTGATTTTTCTGTACCCCTTGAAGGAATGTTCACTGTAACTGGTACCGTTCCATGGTAATCTTCCACTATTCGTGGATCAGTAATAAGATTGCTGAAGGCTTCTTTAGAAATTTTCTGTGGAACTGTTTTCCTCATAAAATGTTGTTTTTCGGTAGTAGTAGCTTTAATACTCAATATATTTTCTTCTCTATTTATAGGGCTTTCCGTGTTTTTCTTTCCTAACAATAAGGATTTAGTTGATGAAATTTTATCAACGGCAGTTTCAGCGTTTAATGACACGATATTATTTGACACAGAACCATCCATTAAAATAATGTTAATAGTTTTTTTATTAATATTATTTTTGTCCTCAATTGTCTTTGGTAGTGTTTCGTGTAAGCCTGTTGTCAACATATTTTTAAATTTACCATCTTCACTACCAAAATCGGTCGTTGTTACAACTTCTTCTATTCTTGCTGGCTTAAATACGTTATTATCGTCACTGTTTAATGAGTTGGAACTAATTCGAGCATTTTCGTCATTAAAAAAGTTTGAATTTACGTCTATATTGTTTACATTACCTTCACGAATAGGTTCTTTTGTTACACTTTTAAAAGTTTCGTGATTTTGTTTGCTGTAATCCAGAGTGAAGCTTCCTATATTTCGTTCTTTTTTATTTTCAATATCTATTGACAGTGTTGGTTTTATTCTTACAACTACTGTGAAGTCACCTAGAATAACATATTTTGGTTTCGGAAACATTTTAATATTATTTACTTCATTATTGTTTGCAAAGCCAGGATTATTTAGCACATTTCCTTGATCAACATGTTCAATATCTGATGTCATTTTGATGTTTGTCACTTTTTCCATTATTTTCGATGTAAATGTATCTTCTGTTACTGAAAGCGGTAGAGTAATGTCAGCATTATTTACCACGTCTGAATTATATATCCTTGTAGATGAATATTCATTTACATCTGTTGTAGTTTGTGTTTTATGTATATCGTCTACTAAAGTAGCTAGTGTATTAGTCATCTCATTAAAAATAGAGGTAGAAATTGCTTGTGGTCTTTCATCTAGTCGGTTTTTATACTCTATATTCTTGGATGTGTTATTTCCATGATTTTGTTCAATTTGATCTTGTTGGACAGGCACTTCATTTACCATGGTGGTCATTTTATTTACTTCGAATTTATTTTCCGTTTTTATTTCTTCCTGTACAAATGAGGACATTGAATTTAGCATTTCATTTTCTTGGATTTTTAACTCTGATTTCTTTTGTTCTACCTGATCTTTTAGAATAACTGACAATGTGTTAATTACATTTTCTTCAGTATTGACTTCTAACATATCTTGTTGATTCAAGGTAGATAAGGCATTAATAACATCCTCTGTAACTGCAAGTTGATATGTAAATTTATCATAGTAAGGTACATCTGTGATATTTATTCCAGTTTCTATTGTAGATGGATATTTCATTACCTTGGCTAATATACTTGCTGTTGTCTCTTTTGCAGTAGAAATTGGTGTCTCATTGTCTTTTCCACTTTCTTGGTTTTGCAACTTTGTATATTCTGTAGACATATTTTTTTTAGCTTCTTGTTTGACCATGATTTCATTATCGTTTTTAATACGATATTCTGGAGAAATAGTGTTGTCTTCGTGTCTCAGAGTGATAATTTCATTTGCTCCGGAATAGATTTCCTTTTTAATTTCTTCTTGTGTTGAGGTATACAAACCATACAGTATATCTTCTGTCACCGCAACAGGTAGAGTGAATTTATAGTTATTCGGTAAATATGTCCCTTTAGGTGTTACATATGTTCTAGTTTCTATTTTAGATAAGTTTTTCATTACTTCAGCTGTATTTTTTTTTGCACTTGACGCAAATGTCAGAGTCCATTTTTCATTTTCTTGGTTTTTAAGCTCTTTGTAATTGGACTCATTCTCTTTAGCCTCTAATTCTGTCTTGGTTGCATAATCTTGTGTAATATGGTCCTCAAGCGTAAATTCTTTGTTTTCATTTCTCCATGTGGTAATTTCCATTTTACTCAACTCTGTTTGCTCAGATTTATTTTCCTGTTCAGTATAATCCTTTGGTTCAGTTGTATCGTTGTTCGATGTAGTGAATTCATTCAAATAATTGACTTCAAATTTAATTTCTTGTGAAGTTGAGGTAGATAAGGCATGTAGAATATCTTTGGTTGCTTGAAGAGGAAGCATAAATTCATCATTATTGGGTACATCTATCGGTTTCGCTACATTTGTAGTACTTTCTGTTTTAGATAATTTATTTACTAGATTGGCTGATATACCAGCTGTAATATTTTTAGCAAAAGTGGTCGATATTTTATCCATTGTTTCACTTTTCAGGTTTTTCGAATTCGTGTTTTTGGATTCATTTTTTTTATCTCCTCGTTCTACCTTGGTTCCTCTATTTTGTTCATTATAATCTTTTAAAGTAGCTAAAGAATCGTTATTAAGTGTGTCTGTTTCATTTACTTCAAAATTTACTACGGTATTAATTTCTTTCGATATAATGGTAGATAAAGTATATGGTTTTTGGTCTTGATCTTTTAAGTTTGTAAACTCAAATTTATTTTCTTTAGCTTTAAAGTCCATCTTAGTTTCATTGTTATGTTCAAAGTAAAACTTTAGCGTAGCCTGTTCCTTTTTATTTGCCAATGTGGTTATGCCGTTGTCCTCAAGATTTATTTCTGCTTTAATGTCTTCTAGAGTCGAAGTATTTAAAGTCAGTAGTGTTTCGTTTATTTGTCCATTTGAGTTTGTATATTCATATTGTTTTTCGGTAGTTTCAATTTCTAACTTCATTTTATTACTATTCTTAAGTATAGCTAATTTGTTTCTCATTGCAGACATTTTGTTTCTCTTCAAATTCTCAGAGATATATTGCGGAGAATTGGAAGTTTTTACTTGGGATAAATTTTCTTCCAACTTTGCTGACGTACCGCTAGTAGTAATTAGTGGAATTAATGTAAATTTAGTATATGCAGTGTCATTTTCTTGATCTTTTAATTCCGTGTTTTTTGATTTAATATCTTTACTTTCTGTTTCTTCTTTTGTATCACCAAATTGTTCCTTGTGTTTCTTTGCTCGTCCTCTTTCTTTTGGCCACTGTATTACTTTATTTATATTGGGATTGATTGTTATAGGATACTTCGAAGTTTCCGTTCCAAATAAGTTATTTTCAATTGTGGTTAAGGAATTCTTTTCTGAAATAACGGTAAGTCCATTAATCGGCGTTTTACTTTCTTGGTATTTGGATCCGATGTGCTCTAATATATTTTCTTCACTTTGTAGTTCTAATTTGATACTACTTTCTTGTTCAATATCGTCTTTTAGCGTAATATGTTTGTTTGTCAATTCTGTTGTTTCTTTTACAGGTAACATAGATAATACATTCATCTCTTCACCTTCTTGACCTTGGAATTTTGGGAACTCGAGATTATTTGGTCTACCACCTAGTTCTGCATTGGGATCACTATTTTGTTGAATGAAATCGTAATATGACGTAGTTTTGTCGTTTTTCAATGTCGTTACTTCATTTACTTTGGAATTGTCTTGAGCCAATGACGGCAAAAAAGTGGAAATTAAGTCTAATTTGATTTTTTCTGTGTATCCTTCAGCGTAAAAATTTGATCCATTTATTTGTGTGTTTTGTAAGTTTTTAATAAATAATAAAAACTTTTGAAGCGTTTGGTGTGTTTGTTGGGGTAATTTAGTTTGTAGATTATTTACTGTCATGTTTTGTATAAAAGGCTCTCTGCCACCAATTTCTTTCTCTTGATTAATAATATTTTCATCATTTTCTCCTTGGTTTTTGCTGTGAATGCCTAAACTTGGTTTTTGTATGTTAGCGTTTCTATGCCTGTTGTCATTAAGAATTATTTTGTTTAAAATATCGTCACTAATATTTAATGGTTTTAATTCTACTCCTTGTTTTATTTTCGAAATAATTACTCCATTTTCGTCTATGCTTTCATTGTATTTGTATGATAAAGTAGATTTATTATTATTTTCAATTAAATTAGTAATATTATCTACATATTCGTGATAAGATGGTTCTTGAAAACCTGGACGAAACCCTAAATTTGAAGCTGCTATATCATTTGTAGTGTTGTCTACTTCATTAGTAAGAATGTTTTCTGAGTCATGGATAGTTGTTTTAAGATGGTCTAGTGTGTCTGTCACCAGTTTAGATCTGTCTGAAATTTGTGAAACAAATAATCCATTTGCAACATTGTCGTTTAGCGTTATGGGAAATTTTATTAAATTATTTTTTGTTACTATGTCTTCCGTTGGTGGCATTCTCTCGGGTAAAGAAGGTAACGTTGATATTATCAACATTTCCACTGAATTATTTTTTTCAACATCAAGACTAACTGATTCATCTCTACTCGATAATATAGTGCTTACAAAAGGTTTATGAGTGCTGGTTTCTAAATTAGGTTTAGTAGTTACATGAAGTTGATTAATACTGTTTCGTAGTGTTGTTTTAGGGTCATTTTCGAATGTTTTTTTATTTAAATTTTCTTTCATTCTTTTATTGTTTTCAGCAGATTCCTCTTTTTCAATTTCATTAAAAAGCGTTTCTTCCATATCAAACTCCAGATTTTTTAGAGTATAATCGTTTTGTTTTGTATGATAATACTTCATCACCGTATTATTTTCAATAGTAGAAGTTCTTTCTTCGCGCATATTCTTTTCAGTGGACAAATTTAAAGGTCTAGTATGAGTTTCGTTTATTTGTTCATCTACAGCGTCATTTTTTTTTGTAATTGCTTCGTTAAAAGATATTGTAGTTTTGGTACTTGTAAGCAAAGATGTTACTTTTGATTCTGTGGGACTGTTTGTGGTTGTGTATAAAAATGCTGCTTCCGTGTAAAACAGATTCGAATATAACTCTTTTGCCTGGGAAGTTATGGTACTTGTTTTGTCAAGTGTTTCAATAACACTTTCTACAGAATCTTTATTACCGTTAATCTGGATTTGTTCCATTGCAGAACCATTTACGATTTTATGTATAGTATCAACTTGATCTTTTGTGCGAGATTCCGATGTTTGAACTAAATTTTTATCATTCAAAGTGACTTTCGTACCAGTAGCAGAAATTGAACCATTCACCAGTTTGTCTGTTCTACTGGTGAAGAGAGGTACTACATTTGTTGGTATAGTTGAGACTAAGGTGACGAATTGAAATACTGAAGCTGGAGACATGACTTCATTAATATCTGTTTTTTTCATCATTGACTAACATTGGTCTATTATTTTGCTGTTGTTCTTTGTATTTCTCCGAATATTGCGCATTTGTTGCTAACGTTGGTGCAATTGTATGAGATTTCAAATTTTGAGCAAAACCTTTATCCGTTACCGTTATATTTTTCTCTGCTGAAACTATTGGTTTCTCCTCTCTGTAGATTAGTAGAGGTTCAACATTTAGACTAGGTACACCAAATTCAGAGACTTGAGGAAATGTGTTTGATATTTTGGTAGCTATATTTTTGGTGATAGGACTTATAATACCATGATTTTTTTTTGAAGGACCTTGGGATTTGTTGTTTTTTTTATTTAATATATAAGCTCTATTCTCGTCGTCCGACAAAATTTTATTTTTATCGGTTTTTTCAGGATGGCGGTTAAATAGAACCGAATTATCTGTTTTATTTATTTCCACATTCTGATAACTAGTAGTAAAATTGACATTACTAGTAGCATTGTGCAATGTAGTAATGGGTTCCAGAGGAATCACAGATTCATGATCTTTAGCCGATAGATATTTTTGATCGTCATTAGTTGAATACATTTGAAAATATTTATTTACATATTTTTCTCCGGATTCTACAAAATAATCAACATATTCCGTTGCGGTTGTAGTTTGTGTATTAGGTGTTGTAGTACCAGCTATCACTTCTATATCTTGTTTCCCTAATGATATTACAGATTCTGTATCTTGTAACAATGTTTTCATAGTCGTGGACTCTTCGTATTTTGTCACCGATATCGTAACGGAGTCGTCTATATATTTTCCATTTGTACTCGTTATTAATAATTCTATATTTGTTGACGATGATGTGGGTTTATGTAATTCTGGTATTTGACCAAGCTCTTTATGAACCAGTAGTTCATGAGTAACTGAGGCATTTACTTGGCTTCCTCTTGTATCTTGAGTTATATTTGTTATCGTTTTATCAACGTCATTTGTTTCTTCTTCACGGGACATAAGGTATTTTGAATTCATTGGTTCTATTGGTGCAGTTGTAGCAGTTACTTTTAATTTGTTTAAATGTTTTCCTTTCGTATAGACTAACGGTTCCACATTTAAATGTACCGTTGGAGTTGATGTATGAAAATCTGAAGCTTGAACGTCATTTTTATTCATTGTTATTACTTCTTCGGCCGAAGCTACATCATTTTTCGGCTTTCCTCTTAAATTTTTCAATGGAGGCTGCATATTCATCGGAAATATTGGTTCTGGAGTATAAATTTCTAGGACTTTATCGAAATTTTCTCCCGCAGTATATATTTCCGTAGTGGAGACTAATTCAATGATCTGGGTTGATTCTCTATCGGCCACTAGAGGTTCTACTTTTTTAAGTGACAACGGTGCATATATTAATGATTCTGGCCCGTCCACATAATCATTACCTATTTTTTGGGTACTCATTTGTTCTGAAGAATTAATTTTATTTCCGTCTCCAGTCGTTTCCGGCGTTTCTTTATTTGTAGTTGCAGCATGTTCTCCAAAATTATATTTTTTCTTATCTTCTACAGAGATGACTGATGCCGATTTCATTGTAAAATCAATAATTGCGGTCGTCGTTGCAGTGGTGTCGTACGAGTTTTCTTCATTTATATTTCTATCATCTAAACCAGTTTCAATGTTTTCAGTCGCAGTATCTGGCTTTTCAGTCATAAAAGCAGTGTTGTCGTTATTGTCAGTAATATAATTAGATGTTTCATCATTTCTATTACTTGTAATAGTTTCCCCATTTTTAAATATAGTCACGGTATAATCTCTGTCTGTAACTTCACTGTTGATAGTGGTTTTAACCGTTTCTGAGCTAGAACTGGTAGTCCCCAATTTTTTGTTTAAATTAAACCAACTCGGATCAGTGATATATTCCAACTGTTCAATATTTGTGTACTGAGTATTGGAAGTGACGCTATCCATTATTTTAACGGAACTTTTTTCTGTCAAATGTACCGGAGTTTTATTTTTTGATTCTAACACTATACCAACAGAGCCATTAACTAAATTTAAATTTTCGATATCGTCTAAGTTTTCTTTGTTACCAGATTCATCGGTTTGGAGCGATTTGTCAAAATTTACTTCAAACACACTATTATTATCAGGTACTACAATAACAGGTATAGTAGCATATTCAAAACTGTCTTTATTATAATGTTTGGGATTTGATGTCACGTGATTTTTACTTATAATTGATAGAGCAACAACATTTTCAGTTGTTGATAGATTTTTATCAACTAATTGGGCGATTGGATTTATATTTTGGACGGGTGAAGTTTTAATTGCCTGTGCATGATACGAAAGTTTGTTACGATCTTGCGATTCATTCTCTATTGCATTATGCATAGAAAAGAAAAATTCTGTTAGGTTAGTCAACGGATTATCGTATTTCTCAGATAAATCGTCATTTTCAAGATAGCCATTTAATTTAACTGAAGCTTCTGTTACTTTTTCTGCCAAGATTTTATAATCTGTGGTGAACTGAACATTTTCAGTGATATTGTTAGATGTAATAACGGGGTCTAAGGGAATCAAAGACTCAAATAGGTTAACTGATAGGTGTTTGTTATCATCGTAAGTAGAATGTATTTCAAAAGACTTGTTTATACGTTTTTCTTCCGATCCTATAGAAAAATCAACATATTCAGCTGAAGGTTCCGTAATTGCTATTGAACTAATATCAGTATGTATGTCTGGTAGATATGTTGTACTTTCATTATTTTTCAATAGTAAAGATTCATTTGATAATACTTTGTCCATGTTAGAGTCCCCAGTATTTTTATAATCGATGAACTGTTGTGGATGGATACTTTCTATAATTGAATTTATGATTGCATGCTTATATTTCTCACTAGAATATATATCTTCTTGTGAATTGTGAACAGTGTTGTCATAATTAACTTCCGTTGAGATTTCATCATTATAATTTTTCGTAGTCTCGTATATTTGTTCGTTATCGTAATTTTGTTTCATGCTTGAAGTGTCTATAATTCGTGATAAATAGTTACTATTACGGTCAGCATTTTTTTGTTGAGTACTTATCGTATGTGTTTTAGTTATTCTCTTGTTATCCTCTGTAAATGATTCGACAAAATCAAATGTTGTTTTATGATCTCTGGGAATCTTAAAAACATTTTCAGTTTCTGTTTCTAAATCTAACCGTACCTTGCTGATAAGTTTATGATTATTAATAATTGGCGTAATTGTATTAATTTTATCGTTTAGATTCTCATTAGTAGGCATGACATTTTTATTTGACTTTTGAAAACGCGTTTCCGAATTGCCAATGTTTTCTTGATATTGGTTTTTTGTTGTTTTATCCAAATAACTGTCTTCTTGAAAATAATCTATTTTTGAACCTTTATTGTCTTTTGAATGTTCAGTGCTTGTTTGTGTATCTATAGTTTGTTTTAAACTGTCATTTAAGGGTATGACGGCGTAAGAATTCAATGTTTGATAAATCTGATCTGTTGACTCGTGATTTACCATCATGTTAGAGAGTTTTTCAGTTTCAAAGGTTGTATCATTTTGTATTTCTTTAATTGCAGTACTTCTTGTAGTACGCACTTTAGGTAACACATGTTCTTTTTTAATAGTATTCCCAAGATATTCTTTATTCGGGGATTTCTTCTTCACGTTTAAAAAGTGATTGTTGGATTTTGTTGGAACTGATTTTTGAAATTTATTTACGTCATCGTCATTAATAAAACTGATTTTAGAGCCAATCGTTTTTGTTTCTTGAGGTATGGTATTATCCCATAGTTCATCATCATAAAAACCTTTAAAAGTGTAAATATTTTGAATAGCTGTCGGTGCTGTCGTTGAAAATAATTGAGTGGCAAATTCCACTTTATTAAGATTTATCGGTTTAGTTACGTGGTCAGCGACGCTTCTATGTTTTGCAAATATATCGATAACACTCACGCGTGCGTCACCGCCAACGTGACTGCCGTGTTTTGGACCTTCCAGTTTGTTATCAACAACCACTTGTTTCCCATAATATGTGCTTTTTTGTAACTCGCTGTCATATAATTTTAAAAGGTTTTTTATGTTGGCAATTGTATCCTTGTAATCACTATTTTTTTCTTCGATTTTCGGTATTGGTTTTACTTTTAGCATGTTCTGATCGTTGTCTTGCGCTTTATCTATGTCCAAATGTTTTGCTATGTACTGTTGCGTACAAGACGATGTGATTGCGTCGCCATCACAACACATTCCACTGTAGTTACCATCCCCTTGTGACATCATGACCTCTATATAAATTTTAATAGATTTTTTTCTACGTAGTAGTTTGAACACCTTCGTATGATTATTAATTTCACTTTCAGTAAGAAATTTGTAAATGGAAAGAAGGACACATTTAGATACTACATTTTTGTTATTCCCGTCACTTTCTTTCTCCGTGAGATTAAAATCTGTATCGAAAATATCAATGTCAACAACAGATTTAGAGTAAATAGTTCGATTTAATTCAATTTCATCAAGTTTGTCCCTATTTGTTTCTGATAATGAACCAATGTTTTCACTGGGCATTTTTCTATTACGTGTCATAATTTGCCCCGGATGCAAAGTGACTATCACGATGATGGAGTGCTTTTTCTTATTACGCGTAACTGGTATATGTCTACCAAATAAATTGTGTCTCCTTAGCTTGTACGTATGGTAGTCTTTTGTTACTATAAGAATTTTAAATAAGATATTGTCCAACTGTGACCTCAAACTATCATCCAGTAATGGGGACATGCTGGTACTCGCCATGACGATGCGTTCTGTGGTAATTTCATGTTGTTTACCGCATTTCCACGTCTTGACAAACGATTGCGTACCGTTTTCATTCTTCGTTCTCTCTAAATGGTCTACATCTACTTTAACAGCTAACTCATTTCGTAAACTGAAACATGTGTTGTTATAAATTTTCTGGTAGAGATCGAGCTCCTTCCAGGTGGTATTTTGCGCTGTTCCGCGGTCGGTCTCAGTCGTATAAGATGTGGCATGGCTGATTCGTTCTTGTTTCACTAGTAATGTCTCTGTCATGCATTCACAAATACCCTTTAAAAGTCTCAAAGTCACGTCCAGCAAGTGTTCGTCTGTGGGTGCCTCGTCTACCGTTTTCAGTATTTTCTTGAGCACTGGACTGTCTACGAGGTGCTGGTCCGCGACGGCGGCTGGCGCGACTGATGCCAACACACACGCTGCCAGACACACTGCGTTGATTTTCATTTTAGACCGAGTACTTTATGTTTAGCGCGCATATTTGCTGTTTTCGCGGCGGGTGCTGCCAAAGTGAGAGAACAATAAACGATTGCATGCTAACAATAAACTCCGTTGTTTTTCAACGTCACGCGCTCCTCGTCGATAAGGCTCAAAGGAAGTTGTGCCAAGTTTGGAGTTTTTGAAACACTAAACGTAATGACACGGTTATTGGCGTAACAGAAATTCGAGAAGGAAATACAATTCATATAAACACCTTTTTAATTTTCTTCTGACGTGATTAAAAGCTGCGTCTAATCGACGTACAGTGCAACGCATTAGAGGCGACTGACTACCGTGCTATGCGTACTTGCTCCTGCAGATGGAATGTTTATGTTTTCAAAGTTTTCATTATCATTGTTTTTTGTAATAATCACAATTTCACACCTAAATTGTCTGAATTCATAATGCCTATTGTGAAGCCCAACGAGTGTAAACAGCAATATTGAATATTAAATACGCATTCAAGTAAGTATACGTAATTGCATATTTTTTAATGATGAGAAATGGAAAGTAAGACAATAAGATTACCTAATCAAACATTATCTGACGAAACATTGTTTTTTTTTTCAGGAAATCTTTCTATTGTCTTACCCAATTGTCCATCTTATCTTGCCTATCCTGCAGCACCTCCTGCAGCCGCGGGCCGAGTTCCTCCGAAAAGCTGCGCACCAGCGCCTTGGTAGTGTCCAGCTGTTGCGGACCAACGATCACTGACGCGAAGTCTAAGTAAGAGTCTAGAGTCGCCTGGAGATCCGGCACGGGGAGTTTCGGTAGCTGAACATTCTAGAGAAATGAAAATAAAGTTTTATTAGAACTAATTAGGTTAGATTTCATAAAACCCTATTCACCCGACATGATATACTGGTCATGTACAGTTTAATGTAAATGTTTCAAATTATTTGCCGAATAATTAATATGTTCGACCAAGTCGTGTACACAAATATAAACAAATCCTTAATAACACGGGAAATACGTACCGTATTATATTACATCTTGTTAACTTGTACGAACAGGAATAAATTGTAAATGTGTAGTTATTTGAAATACAGCTATGGTTTACTGTACTCGTATGATTTTAAATGATGGCTGTGAAGGTTGTAGTAAGTATGAGCGGCGTGCAAATTGATTTCGATAGACGTACGCGGCTACGCGGAGGTTTCCATTAGGCTATATTAAGTGCACGTTACATTGCAACAAAAATGTTTGCCGCAGGCAGTTTGGACTCTGCCGATCGATATGAAACGTGGTGAGGCAAGTTTGATGACTTTGATAGATCTGTGATTAAATGTTGATGATTATTGCTTGATAGTGATTATGACGACGTACTCAATTGCAATTATACGTGGTTATTTTAATTATCGCAGCCCGTTTAACACGGTATTCCGAAAAATTATAACTATTAATATTATTAATATGCCATTAAAACTATCTCCTATTGTTCTGATGAAAAACTATATAAAGTAGTTTTGAATGTGAAACAACTGTGTCAAATTCTTAAAATAGTGGAACAAAGTTTATTAGCTTAACGTCTTTCGTCAATGTTAAGGATTTCCGAACGCAGCCGAATACAAATTTTCGTGTGAAGTAATTTATTAGATTTATAATCTATAATTATTTGAATTGAACGCAACACACTTTACTATTGTTTTCTTTTGATTTCCACGTGAACTATTACAGAGCTGTGAAACTGTTTTCCTTTTTAAGCGGTTTCAAAAAAAGTAGGTTCGACTGTATTTTTTTATGTCAATGTTACGCGATTGCTCTGACATTTTGTGAACCGATTTGCATGATTCTTTTTTGCTACAAAGAGGGTGCCTGACTATACCCATTCAAAATACCCCAATACCCATTCAAATTTTAAGAAAATATTGTAACTTTAAGGGTGACTCGCTCGGGGATGTTTAATCCACTTCCCGTTAATTCATCCCAATAAAACTTACCAAACAGATGTAAAATCACGAACTTATATTTTACGTATATTGTTATAACATTTACTATTCGACGATATATGTACCGAGAAAGGTAACAAAAATAAAAGTTAAATATTAAGATATTATTCCGTGTGATATAGCTCTTTAGCTCTATCACTCAATGTAAATAATACAAATGAAGCTATAGCTGGTCTCTAAATAGTAAATTTTGTAACA
>NW_020653356.1:0-5145 GCF_003589595.1 Hyposmocoma kahamanoa
GACAGGCAAATGACTCCACTCCACCTGATGTTAAGTGGAAAGTGGTATCCAAACGCGAAGGAACCTAGTGCAGCGATGGAATCCTCACTGCACTAGCCGCCTCCACCCTGCCTGCCTACAATATGCCTCTTCACGCCTCGTTTGAAGGACCCCATATCATAAGAGGGAGGGAAGACATGTGCCGGAAAGGAGTTCCATTTGTCAACCGTGCGGCAGAGAAAGGAGCCACCGAACCTTTTAGTACGCGATGGAATGCGGCAGGTAGTGAAACGGTGACTACGAAGGCCAGCACGCGTGCTTCTGAGCAGGAACGGGGAAGGGGGGATGAGGTTGAACAGCTCCTCAGAGCACTCACCATGGTACATGCGGTAAAAGGCGCTAAGCGATGCAACATCTCTACGCAGTTGCAGAGGTTCAAGGCGTGATGAGACCTCTTCGTCGCCTATAATTCGAGTAGCACGACGCTGTAATTTATCCAAGGCATCGAGTAGGTACTTGGCGGAGCCGTCCCACAAGTGCGAACAATACTCAACGCAAGACCGGACCTGTGTTTTGTACAGCAGGCATAACTGGTCCGGCGTGAAAAAACGTCGCACCTTGTTCAGGACTCCGAGTTTCCGTGAGGCTGTTTTGATCACAGATTCGATGTAGCTCCTTGGATTCAAATCACAGCAGATTTCCATACCGAGCAAGGTGAAACTGCTCCGAGGTGAAAGTGCTGTGCTCATGAGAGAAGGCATGGGAAGGAACGGCGACAATTTTGTTGTTAACGCGCAAACCTGTGTTTTCTTGGCGTTGAACTCAACAAGATTACTGGATCCCCATGCAGATATGAGGTCCAATATCCTATTGAGCTCAACGACAAGATCAGATCGCTCTCTGTCAGTATCGGCGCGCCCAGCTGCGGGGAATCCATGATATCCCCCATGAACAGTGCTATCATCTGCATAACAATGAATATTCCCAAGTGGAAGCATATCATTGATATGCAGAAGGAAAAGCGTGGGAGATAGGACGGATCCCTGCGGTACGCCGGCGTTCACATTCACGAACCTCGAAATGCTGCCGTCAGAAACGACGCGAATTCTCCGCTCACGAAGGAAATCGGCAATCCAGCTGCATAACTGGGCTGGCAAACCGTACGCCGGGAGCTTGGAGAGAAGAGCTTTGTGCCAGACCCGATCGAACGCTTTGGCTATATCGAGGCTAACAGCCAACGATTCGCCACGTTTGTCTATAGCCTCACCCCAAATATGCGATAAGTACGCTAGAAGGTCACCCGTTGATCGTTTCGGACGAAACCCATACTGCCGATCATTAATTATGGAGTGATCTTCTAGGTATTGGGTCAGTTGTTTATTAAGGATCCGCTCTAAAACCTTGCATATTATGGAAGTAATGGCTATGGGACGGTAATTATGCGGGTCTGATCGGTCGCCTTTTTTGGGAACTGGTTGCACATTAGCCTCTCTCCAAGAGTCCGGCACACGACCTGAAGAGAGCGACAGACGATACAGTCGCGTTAGCACGGGAGTCAACTCAGCTGCGCAATTCCTAAGTACAATCGCTGGGATACCATCAGGACCACTAGCTTTCCGGACGTCGAGAGACTGCAGCTGCGTACGCACATCGCATTGTCTGATACGAATATCAGACATCGTGTAGCCACAGTGAGGTAGAGTTGGTGGCTGTGCGTTACAGTCGTCGAGACAGGAGTTAGCCGCAAACAGATTTGCCAAGAGGTCGGCTTTATCTTGCGGCTTGTGGGCTAGATTGCCGTCAGAATATCTCAGCGGTGGCAGCGAGGGCTGGCAGAAGTTCGACGCAACGGCTCTGGCCAGACGCCAGTAGCTACGACTACCTGTGGGATGCGTCAAGAGTTCTTGGCCAACTCGTGCGACGCGCTGAGCATCCGCTCTGATGTACGCTCTTTTGCAAGACCTGGTGGCATTATTGTAGGCTGTTTTAAGTGAGTTCGTATTGGGATCGTCTGAAGCTAGACCCCTGATCCAAGCGCGGTATGCAGTCTGTTTGTTCTCAACAGCCACAGCACACTCGCGGTTGAACCAGCGGTTGCGCCTCCCTTTACTGACGAGATCCGAATGCGGGATGTAGTATTCCATCCCGATTAAGATCTCATCAGCAACGGCAGTCGCGCTAGCTGTTGGATCCACCTCACTAAAACAGCGCTGCCGCCAGGGAACGGATGCAAAATAGTCCCGCATACCGTCCCAATCTGCCGACGCATAATGCCAAATGCGGCGTTTAGCCACAGTAGGTGGTGGTGGCAGTAACGTTGCCACTTTAGTGGATATCAAGCAGTGATCCGAAGTGCCCAGAGGGGCTTGGACCACCACCCGATATCCAGCCGGGCGAGACGTCAGCAGAAGGTCCAACAAAGAGGGCGCGTCACCAACCCTATCTGGAATCCGGGTGGGCTGATTCACCAGTTGGGTTAAATCGTGTGTGAGAGCGAATGTGTGGGCAGTTCTTCCAGCATGGTCAGTTTTAGAGGAACTTAACCACGACTCGTGGTGAGCATTGAAGTCCCCTAAAAACACCAATTCCGCTGTAGGAAACTGCGCCTGCGCGTCATCTGCCGCCCGAGTAAGGTGGTCCATGAGACGAGTTGTCTCTATGTCGCCGTGGTGGGATCTGTAGAGGCACATGTAGACACGGCAATGACTGCCCAGGTCAACATGTACCCCAAGGATGGAGAAGGAGGGGTCCTCCAAATGACGCAGACGGCGACAGCAAACATCTGCCCGGACAAACAAGCAGACCCCAGCTTTCGCTTTGAAGGACTCTTCAAGCATATAGCCAGGGTAATTCAAGTAGCTGCTGTCAGCCGGGCAGAGTATTTGCGTCTCCGTAAGGAACAGCATTTCTGGTCGAGCCGTCTCAAGATGTTGATGGACGGCGTGATTGTTACTGTGGAGTCCTCGAATGTTCGTGAACTCCACCTTAAAGAGCGCTTTAGTGGTGGGGGTGTGCACCGCTGTACGACCGAAATTTGTACTTTGCGCTAACATGTTGGAGGGAAAAAGAGGCGTGAAGCGAGAAAACAGTGCCGCGACACAAGCGGTCAAATCGCGGGGCCTGCTTCCCCAGAGACTTGCCTACAGACAAGTTGCGCTGATCCGCCGGACGGAAGGGCCCCCGAACCCCCCCGGGAATGGCCGCCGGGACCCCACCTCCCGGTCACCAACCGGCACGACGAACCACACCGAGATTATGCGCGGCATGGTGAGGCAGCCTCACGAGCTGGTTAAGCACGCTTGGGCCCCTGTACTGTACCGCGGGCGGCCAGCGGAACAACCGTTTCTACGGGTCTCCCTGGCCGGCGGGTCAATGCAGTCGTCCTGGCACTGGTTCGGCGGAAGCCTCCACAGACCACAAATGTCGCGGCAGCGTTCCCTCGGGCTCTGGTTGTACGCTGACTGATCCCGGAACGCATCCGACTAGCGAATACTTGGCGGGTTTTCCATCATGCGCACGGTGGTCACTAACCAGGCGGGTTTTCAAGCCCTACCACCAGTGGAGCAGCTGGTTGCTCAATATCCCTTAGTCGCCTCTTACGACACCCACGGGAAGAGAGGGGCGGTGAATTGTATTCTAATCCGTCACCGCACGGACAAAAATTTTTGAATTGTAGTAAAGTTCATAGTAAGACCCCAGCTCCTATGTTTCTGCCGCCAAGCTGTAATGTGAGCAGAGTAAAAGTGCTGGTGAACTCGAACATGGGAGCCTTTGTCTCACATTTTCGAAATATCACGTAGCAGAACTAATCTGGGCACCCATTCTCCAGTGAATAGAATCAGTATGGTATATGTACCAGTACCAGATATGGATATTTTCAATAATTTCTTGCCTTTGTTGTGACATCAACTTCAACTTCAACTTTTGTGTCTATGGCTCCGTCGTTTTGCGCGACGATTTTGCCAATGTCAGGGTTGAGAGACATGTGTAGCGGTAGTGAGACAGATTGCCGGTTATTAAAATACTTCGGCGGTTTTTATTCACGTTTCTAAATATTTCAAATTCTAAATGTTTACTAATAATTTATGTAGGTAGTGTACCGATCCTTAATGGGATATGTATTAGAAATTAATAAAATTAATTAAGTATTTTAGGAATATGTCATACGTATTCTGTAGATGTACCTTATTAAATAAATAAATAAATAAATTAATAATCTCAGTAAAGAGTACTACAACAACCGACCTCAAAAGTTCGTGTAATTACATCTACTTGTGAAGTTTTATTGAAATCGGTTACCGGAAAGTGCGGAAAACGGATTCATCCCCTACTTCGCCGCCCTTAGAGGTGGAATATCTTTTCCAAATTGAAATGGGACCACTACTGAGGTACCCCCTTTCCAACAAAAAAAGAATAATCCAAATCGGCTCAGAAATGTCGAAGTTATCGCGTAACATACATAACAAAAAACATACAGACGAATTGAGGAAATCCTCCTTTTTTTGAAGTCGGTTAAAATAAACAAATCTTAGCAATTTATATCTCTGAGTGGCACTGCGACTGATATGGGTAGATGTGTCGCTTACCACCAGGCGCGCAACATGTCACTTGATAACATAAAAAAATAATCAAATTAAGCAAGTTCATTTCCCAAATTCCTATCCGCAGAGAAGAAAATCTTGTTGCACTTTTGAAACTGTTAGGCCACTGAGGCCATCGGTAATAAGTATAAAACACATTTTATAATCTCAGTACAGAGTACTAAAAAAACCGACCTCAAAAGCACGTGGAATTATGTCTATTTGCTAAGTTTCATTGAAATATCCCCTAGTTCGCCACTATACAGGACTTGATACTGGAGATAATAAAAATAGGTTCTCACTACGACAAAGTATACTACTCAAAGTATATCGAGAGAAAAACGCCTTGAATTGGAGAAATAGCAAAATCAACTAAATAATTGCTAAAAGTTATTGCTCCTAAATTAAAGTTAGACGCTATTTATAAAAATGAATCTTCATGCGTGAACAGCCACCCTTCGAGGTGGATGATTTTCTTCAAAATGAAATGGGACCACTGTGGAAGTACCCCCTTTCCAACAAAAAAAGAATCATGAAAATCGGTTCACAAATACCGGAGTTATCGCGTAACATACATACAAAAAAA
>NW_020653356.1:5245-10393 GCF_003589595.1 Hyposmocoma kahamanoa
ATACATACAAAAAAAAACAGTCGAATTGAGAACCTCCTGCTTTCTTGAAGTCGGTTAAAAACTAGAATTGTACACTTATGTTTTGTCGGGTTTGACAATATCAAAACAAATAAGGGCAAAGTTTAGTCTTGTAGTCTTTAGTTTGTAGATTTCACTATTTCACATGTAATTTATTAAATGTCAAATGTCAGCATTACTGTGTACTAATTTTGATTCATACTATAATTTCAATTATAACAAGGAGCTCAATTGTAATGGCACATTTCATGGAAAATTATCTAGGTCTCCCCTGGAGCGCGGATAATGTTCTTATAAACATATGATCAATAAAGCTGCCCCATTCATACTCCAAATATAGGACAAACTTAGAATAATAACGCATAGAAACCTAGCTCGCACACGCTAAGTGAGGCAAATTGAAGCGTTCCCAAAGGGCCTACACGAGCGGGCGGGCCTTCAGTGCTCAAGGTCAATTTGCACCGCGAACAGCTCTAGAATTTTAGCTAAAATTAACAAAATGTGCGGTAAATGAGTGTAAAAATACGTCAGACAAACATAAAATAGATACTAACATCACATTCCACAAGGAAGTAACGCGTTTCAACTTGTATTTTTATATAAATATTCACTAAAACCGAAAATTAACCTACTACTAAAACTAGCCTACATGAATTTGATTTTTGCCTCACTTGTGACAGTTCGTTTGATATGAAACTATCATTCTATGCGTTATTATTCTAAGAGGACAAACGAAAAACTTAAACAATAGGTAGTACGGTAAACAGGAAACAAATAAATGTATCAGGGTCTGTATATACCAAGATATATAATTATTTGGGAACATTTTTAATGTAAATAGCGAGCAGTAGAGTTTCTTGTCAAAGAGTTCATCCAGGGAAAAACTGCCACTATGTTTGCCGCCAAGGGGTACTGTGAGCATTACTGCGTTCCGCTTTTGAAGGGTAAGGGTGCTGGTGAAATTACAGGCACATGGGACTTGTCAACTTATGTATCAGGGTGACGGGAGCAGCGGCGGTGCCCTTCTAACCTTTACGATTTAAAGCTCTGACTGACACTGCAACTGTTATGGACAGGCGTATAGTTTACCATCAGGCGCACGACTTGTTCGCCCTGTCACTTGATATTATAAAAAAATATTAAACAAATAAATACCCTCAATAGGAATATCATTTTGATAATTTTAACGTGGGTAGATTTCTGTTCAACTCTGTGCTTGTTATCTATCTATTTTGTCTACTTATTTGGATCAAATTATTAACTAATTTTATATTTACTAAAAAAATGACACAGTGAGACTCTCGGAAATTTTCTGTTAGTAATTTGTTTTGGAAGGGTAAGTATTTTTATTACCGGTTTTATCATGTCAATAGACTTCTCTGTCTATGGTTGAGAAATGACCTTGTAAAGGTCGAATATCCCTCGCCCATGACCATATTTGGTAGAGATGCTACGAATATTCGGCTACCGTTCGGTATTCGGCCTATTTGGCCACTTTTTTTATTATTCGGTATTCGGCCGAATAGTCGTAGTATTCGGCGCGAAATAGTCGAAGTCATAGAAATGAATTTTTGACTTTTTTGAATTTTTGAACAATTTGACTGCATCGATACAAACGCGCGATTCCATCGCTTATAAACCCCAAGTGTATGTATATATAATGTGCGTTTGCATCACTGCTACATGTCGCCGTGTGTAACCACTCTTAGATAGATAGATAATTTCTTAATTAATTTCTATGATAAAAACATACGACAGATACCTACATGGTGCAGACAGTAAAACTCTTGTAAAAGAATTCATCGTGAGCATTACTGCGTTCCGGTTTTGAAGGGTAGGGGTGTTGGTGAAGTTATAGACACATGCGACTTGTTAACTTATGTCTCCGCGTAACGGGGACAATGGCAGTGTCCCTCCGATCTTTGCGGTTTAAAGCTCTGAGTCGCGCTGCAACTGTTATAAACAGTCGTGTCTGTTACGCTTACGAGTCGCCCACGACTTCTTCGTGCCATCATTTGGTATTACACAAAACATGATGATAATAATAATAATAGTTAAATAATTAATAATACCGCACACACTCAACATAGCTCCGCACTAGGGAAACCCTGTGTCGCGGGTGCCATGGACACATACATAGACAACTACAAATTACACCCAAACTCATGAGAGAAATAAAAGTAGGCCATACAAATATTTCTCCCTGGGACCTCTTTGTGGCAGTTCGGCATGGTAACCGTTCGGCCACAGAGGCAGTTACAAATTATTGCAACAATAACTTAGCCAGTTATGTCTCTAATTTCTGAAAATTTAAGAGACGTTCGCGGCGCTTTTGCTTGAACGATATTTTTGATGCGGTGTTACGGATAGGAGTAGGAATATTGTTCCAACAACTAGTGACTAAGTGCACACTTCATCTAAATGAGGCAGTACTATTACCCGGAGACTTACAGTAGAAAGCACCCTTATTGATCTTGCCTTAAAGCGAGAGTTTGCCATGGATGACCAAGTGGTATCTCGTATAAATAATCAGAGTCAAAGTCAAACAATCTTTATTTCATAAGTAAGCAAATTACATTTGAAATCTGATTCAGATTCAGATTCATTTATTTCTCAAATACAACATTACAGTATAAATTGCACTACATGTCAAAGTATAAGAAATTATATTGAGATCGTCAAAAAGGAAAATTATAAGAAAAGCACACAATAATTAGAAAATTAACAATTCATTATATAATTTTGTTGCCATTAAATTATATATCAAATATCATTCTCCATCAATCGTCATTGACTGAAACTCTACTGTTCATTCGTAAGGCAGATTCCCCTGAGAAGAATGAACAAGAACCTATAGGGGTTGCTCTTTGTAAATATACATTTGAATACATTTATCATTACAATATTTAAACATCTTAGATCGAGACTGCCTGCAAGAGCCAAACGGGTCACTACCACGGATTTTTGTCATCCAAGTACGCAGAAGCTGTAAATAACCTTTAGTACAAAGTTTTTGTTTCACTTTCGCTTTAAACCTCGTAAATGGAAATCGAACCTTGTTATAGAAGCGTAATACATTGTGCCTTACATTGTGACATACTCTTGTATAATGGTTATCAACTTATGACGATCCTTGATGGAGAATATTTTATATGTAATTTAATGACAACAATATTATATAATGAATTGTTAATTTTCTAATTAATGTGTATTTTTCTTATAATTTTTGTTCATGTTTCATTTTTGTCTAACGATCTCAATATAGTTTCTTCTACTTTGACATGTAGTGCAATTTATATTGTAATGTTACATTTGAAAAATAAATGGACATGAATCTGAATCTTAAATGAATTTGAGATTGTGAAGACGACTATCAAGAAGAGTTAGTTTATTTTTATTCCTCGTACTAATGCTATGTCTGCTGTGTCTTTAATAAAAAAAATGAATATTTTTCTTAACATAAATAACATTTTCATAAATGTACTGCGACGTTTGTGTAAGAATGTTAACCTCTTTAAGCTTTTCTCTCAAAGACACACTTGGCCCAGATTGTAAATTACCCCTAGCCGCACGTTTCTGCAGGACAAAGATTCTATTAATATCAGGTACCAATATGAGGTCGAACAACATCAAATAACAACCCAGACAGATTTAATTCAAGGCGCCCATCCATTGAGAAAGCATTGAGAAATGGTGTCACATGGCTCCGGGTTGTTACTGGAAAACAGTATCGTGCACATGCATTTTGCACTCGCTGCAGTAGCCTGCGCGTTTTTGCTAAAAGATAATCTCAGTACAGAGTACTAAAAAAACCGACCTCAAAACTACGTGGAATTACGTCTATTTGCTAAGTTTTATTGAAATAACCCCTAGTTCGCCACTACACAGGACTTGACACTGGAGATAATAAAAATAGGTTCTCATTACGACACTACACAAAGTATATTGAGAGAAAAACGCCACGAATTGGAGAAATAGCAAAATCTACCATTAAAGTAATTGCTCCTAAATTAAAGTTAGGCGCTATTTATAAAAATAAATCTTCATGCATTAACAGCCACCCTTCGAGGTGGATGATTTTCTTCAAAATGAAATGGGACCACTATGGAAGTACCCCCTTTCCAACAAACAAAGAATCATGAAAATCGGTTCACAAATATCGGAGTTATCGCGTAACATACATACAAAAAAAAGAATATACAGTCGAATTGAGAACCTCCTCCTTTTTTGAAGTCGGTTAAAAATGAAATTTTGACATTTTTGCGTATTTATGTTATTTTTGTATTAATTATTACTGTTTAAAACGTTAGCTAAATTTATCGCTTTATAATATAACATTGTGATATAATGTAGGGAAGTCATTCTATTCTTCGGCACAAGAAAAAAACGTGTGGTGGGGGCGTGGTTTTCCGGTAGGCGTGTCCCTTACTTAGATATAAAATAGGCAATAGCGACACGGTCTATGTGTATATCCACAATTTAAAGTTACACAACACATTATGAACTCTTTTATTGATGCATCTCCGACAAATTTGTTATACGGTATAACTTATTATGGATCTCTGTAGAAATATTCCTCTACTAACAGTGAAAATTCAATTATTTATGTACAGGTAATATACGACAGAACTGAAGGAGATCGTGGTACATTCAAGAGCACATCAAGCTTGACACTTTGTACTTTGGACATAGAGCATAAGCGGCATAGAGTTGGATTTAAGTCTTAAGTGTCAAGCTTGACGTGCTCTTGACCCTGTACCTACCCTCAAAGTTTTTTTATTAATTTTAGGCGGTAATATAGCATTTTCAATGTACGTAAATGAAATTCACATACAGGGTTATTTATAAAAGTTATTGTTCACGATGTTAGAAATAGAATATTACGAGGTAGTTATTAATATTAATAAGATCGAGATGTGACTCGAAGGTACGACTGTAGTCTATGACCGATTCACCGAGTGTTTTGTAGTATAAAGTAAGAAGTGTTTTGAAAGGGATTTTATTTTTAAATAGAGTCTTTTTAGCGAGGATTGTTCTTGGCTTATTACATACAATGTGGTTAGTCCATTTGAAAAGTTGTATTACAAGATCTAAGTATTTTTCTCTTTTTTTTTTTTTTTTTTTTTTTTT
>NW_020653357.1:0-21475 GCF_003589595.1 Hyposmocoma kahamanoa
GTTTTCTTCCCAGGAGGCAGTACAAAATGCTTTCACACAGTTTGTGCATTCTAGATCGTCGGAGTTCTATCGCAGAGGCATTAATAACCTTCCCATTAGATGGCAGCAATGTATAGATAATAAAGGCAACTATTTTGATTAAATAAATTTGTTAAAAATTGAAAAAATTAACAATTTAGATTTTCAGTACAAATCGGCAATTTCATACTTTAACCCCTATTATATACCTACCACCTACCTACCTACAAAGGCAGCGACTTGTCTAAGATATCTTAGATGAACAAAGTGGCTTTACTTACGTCGACCATTTGCTACGTAATAAATTTTATTTATTTATTCTATTGTTTATTGTTTCCTTTGTGAAATATTGTAAAAATAGACATACCTACATAAGATATCGTAGGTGCTTGTCTTTACTTACGTCCCCTAACGGCAGTTTTATTTATTCACCTATTTACTATAATTGTTCGTTATTTTTTATGTACAATGTGTTAGCATTTATTTTCCGAGAGTCAACGTACAGATATGTGTCTATTTTATTTTTTTTCCCTAGCAATAAATATTAATTGTAATGTAACCAACAGTGGTTAAAATGGCTATTTTCAATAATAATCTCTTTTTAAACTTCTTTTTACTAATTCTGTGGCTTTAAAAGTATTGTTGGTAATCTCTTCACAGACATAATCTCTTCCTTGTATTAGTAGTTTGTGATCTCTTCTATACTTACTTACTTGAGCGAAATTTGCTCAGTCTGTGGCGCCGCGTCGCCGAAGGAACATGTGAGTAGAAAATGTCTTTTAAAGTTTGAAATATTCTTGGCGAAGTTATTTTGTTACAATCGTTGTTTTAGCATTATAAATTAGTGACCGGCTAGATCGTGGGTGACTTTTTTTGTAACTTATCTATTGTAAGAACAGGTTTTCGTGACGAAATATTTAAAGAAATTTATTAATATTCATAACTTGTAGTGTATAACATCGCTATTTTTTATATGTTTATGTTTCAAAAATATTGCTAGTTTTTTGTTACTTCTTAAAGCAATACGTATTATATTACTTATAGTATAACAACTTTATTAAAAAATATGTTATAACATATAAAAAATATTTTTTCGACAGTAAACGTCTTTTTTCACCGTCCATTTCTAGCGATAGACTTTGCAAAAAAACTTATGTACGTAGAAATGCGAACTTTGTACTTGCGAAATGTAGTTTTTGCTTTCTTGACCTGCTAAATTTAATTTAAGCAATTAATGTATCAATATTCCTTTCCATTATATAACTCAATAGACATATAAGTATTTCAATGAAATAACTTAACCTACCTAGTTCTTGAGCATCGATAAACTTAGATAGTTTTTAAGAAAATTCGAGTAGTAAATGTAACGTAGACTGCACCCAAAGATAGGTACCTAATCTATAAAATTAAAAATAATTTGTACCTTATTTGATTTATAGCATTCATATTTATATTTCCACGATCTCCGTAGTCGCTTGGCTCGCACACCGGTTTTTATAGTGTCGCCCTGAGGTCCCAGGTATGATCCCCGGCCAAGTCAACGTAGAAAGTAACTTTTTTATGTTGACTAGGGTCTAGGTTTAGGTTTTTGTAGCACTGCCTTTGTTATTGATTACCATAACACAAGTGCTTTAGCTACTTTAGAATCAACAGCGTATGTCTGTCTGATACTTATTTATTTATCGATATTTGCAATAAAAAATAGTTTCTTTCATATGGAATACAATGCAGGAAAAAGAAAAGCGACATTGATAATAGACAAACACATCGTCGGAGATAATGCAATTACGCGTCACTAGAATTTGATTATGAGTATCCATTTCGGTAATTTAGTCGCCAAATCAAAACCGCGTAAATGTCGTGGCAACCAAATTACTAAACAAATTTACGGGAATCTATTGTTATCAGATAACATAAATTAATGATAACTGTGCAAAAATGAAAGTGTAGTAGTCATTGAAATAACAGAGTAACATCGAGTATATTATAATCAGAAATAGAGACGAACTAAGGGCCATCCCTCCCTGGCATATCAACTCTCGTTTGAGCTGAAAACACAAATTAGAAAGCTGAAATAGTACAGCGCCAACAATTGACCAGTGTGTACGTCTCCGTATATTCCAAAAATATCCTGTATTTATTGTAATAAAGATAATGTCTCTAACTATGGGGAGCTGTTCCATTCGGGGTGTGGGAGAAACAGCAAAACATCTAATTACAAAACTACATACAAAACTGGTCGATTTGAAGTGAAACAATTGACGACACTCATCAATTGTTTCGAATTCGGACTGGCCAATCGGAGCGCAGTTTTTTGGCATAGTTTTCAAACAAATAAAATGACATTTCGTCTCTATTTCTGATTAAATACTCCATGCAAAGTAATGACGTTAAATTCCTCTCCAGTGAAATTTGGTTTGTGTAAATACGCGTTTTTTACCAATACTACATAATCCCCGACGATATCAAACGGGTTTGTGACTTAGATTAGTTAATACTATGAAATTGTCATCGCTAACATTCTGCCACAGCCCATAATGGTGTATAATGTTAACTAGATTAGTTCGAAATTAATATTAAAATACTACTTCTAATTCAAGTCCACTAAGTTGATAGCTATTCAGTCTCTATGCGAAGCTGCATGAGCCTAACCACAAAACACAAGAAAATATGGTATATAAATCTGTTTACCAACAGCGGATTTTAAACAGTTACAACTTTCCATTTCTCTCTATGTCGTAGTAACAAGTGAATGGCTCTGTTTAGTTATACCTTTTTCTTGTTAGACTGTTGACTGGTATGAGAAAAATAACTGCGACGTTTTGGGCCCCGTAATACTGCCATCCACTAACTAAAACGGGGCTAAGTGACAAATGGTCAAATATCCGTTTTAAATAGAAAAAAAATAGAGCACAAAAATTTTCTTTTAAAAACTTAAAATTAGTTAACGTGGTCGACTTATCGGATCATTAAACAATTTCAATATTCTAGGTTTATGGTTTTTTATGACATCTCAAAAAATTATAATATTTTGTCACTTAGCAGCGGCAGAATAACTAATCTGTCACCAGTAATTTACTTTTTTTTCTTCTTAGTCTATGAATGGCATAACTGGTATATATACTATAATGTTTCCCATCGTGGTGAACGGATTTGCCAATCGGTGTAAGGTACTCAGTTGTAATTCAGTTGCCCAGGGAATGATAATGTAATTTATGTTAAGAGAAAGTATTTTTTTACGAGAAATAGTCACAGTCGTAACATTCATACGAGGAATTATAATCTCAGTACAGGGTACAAAAAAAACCAACCTCATTCCAAAAGTCATTCATCCCCCAGTTTGCCCCCACGGAAGAAAAATGTGGACTGTGTTTGCTCCCCTTAGTGGTGGAATATTTTCTTCAAATTTAAATGGAACCACTATTGAGGTATCCTCTTTCCAAAAAATCATCGAAATCGGTTCACAAATGCTGGAGTTATTGCGTAACATACATAAAAAACATACATTCGAATTGAGAACCTCCTCCTTTTTTTGAAGTCGGTTAAAAATGAACTAGCTCTTCTTCACAGTCGTCTTCATAAGTCGTCGTCGTCGCCAGTTTAAAACTATAGTAAAAATAAAAACTATATAGGTTATTTTTACAGTTTCTGCGTACTTAGATGACAAAAATCTAAGTGTGGTTGTGACCCGTTTAGCTCTTGCAGGTATTCTCGATCTAAGATGTTTGAATAAATATTGTAAATGATAAATATGTTCAAATCTTTATTTACAAAAGCCAACGCCTAAAGTTTCTTGCACAATCTCTCAGGGGAATCTGCTTTACGAATGAGCAGTAGAGTTTAATTAGTATGATGATTTCAAGTGTAATTTACTTACGTATGAAATAAAGATTATTTCAGTTTAAGTATGAATTAGGGTGCCCCAGATGTACATGAATTTTACTTTTAAAACCTTACTTAGTTCAACTGTCTTTATTTTGAAAAAATATTATACGACTCATCCGAAGAACAAAGTCAGATGTGATTAATATAAACACATAATCTCGTTATTTAAACTAAGACCTATCTATAGATGTTTTCAGAATTTTTGTATCTTATTTCGTTTCGGAAATATAAAATGGAACAACGGTTGAGCTGGTATCCATAGCGAGAACAACTAATGGATTGTGCACTGTCCTAAGAATAAGAAGTCTTGGACATAAGTCTTTGTTCTACGTATGAGTCGTATAGTCTGTTATCTTCTTTGAAAACCAGTATTTGTAATCGGAAGTTGGAGATCAGGGGTCTGATCGTACTGGTCTAACCTAGTTTCTCCTGTCTCCCAATCTTTAATTTGAACTATAGGTATACAAAGATCGAACACTCAGAAAAAATTCCTTCGATCCGGTTGGATTCGAACCGACGTCTTCTTGCATACCGTGTCAGACGCTATACCAACTAAGCCACGGAACGAACCAACGGACCTCACGAATTTTTCTATGTGCTTGCGTCGCGTCTTTGTATATGGTTTTTCAACGACTTTTTAGTGGAGTAATTTCACTATAAAGAATTGAATATCAATTCAATAAAAATTTCATTAATATAGGTATACTTTTTTCCGATAGTAAGTGACAGGACGAAGAAGTCGTGCGTCTGTTGGTAAGCGACACGCGGTGCAGTGCAGTTTAAATCGCACATATCTGAGGGGCACTGCCACTGCGCCCATCACCCTGAGACATAAGTTGAAAAGTCCCGTGTGCCTGTAATTTCACATTACTGCTTGGAAGTACTGCCACCTTACCTATGTCTGCCACATACGTAAGGTGGCAGTACTTACCTGGACAAACTATTCCACAAGGAGCTCTACTGTTACTTAGGTATACCATGTGTATGAATATAATATATAAAATGAATGAAATTTAGTATAAACAAAATTATTATTGTCAAATAAAATATATAGTGGTAAAAAATCCTGTCAGATGAGACATTTTGAGTGAATGCAATACTCAGCATAAAAACTCCCGTGTGCTTCTTATTTTATATTATGGTTTTGGAGAAAACTTACTTCAAATTCTTGGATTTTTATGCTTAGAAATTACAAAACTTATTATAACTAAAAAAATTTAAAAACGTTACTAAATAATTTATAACTAAACATGATTTTAATGGGCACTTAAAGCACTATTTGTGTAGCCTTGGCGCTTTTCAAAATGTAGCCGTAACTTTAAAAAATTTAACATTTCCTTATTGCTGTATTTTTTTCTTAACTAAGTATTTCTAGTTAGTAGTAGTCAAGATTGTTTTTGAAATATAGGTAACTATGCATACTATTCTTACAATAAATTTGCTGTTAATTCCGTGGGATAGCTGCGATAATAATACGAGTGTCTGAAAATTATTTAATTCAGAACGCCTGAAATTTTGGTGAAAGCAAAAACTTTTGTGATACTTGCTATAAAATTTTCTTTTAATGAAAGCAAAAAAAAAACAATGGTAGCTGTCAACAAAATCCCACAATTAAAATACTTAAGAATCGATTATAATACGTTCGAGCAAATATCAAAGATTTTATTCATTGTTAATTTGAGAATTATTGTAATTTTTAAGTCTATTGAATGTCGCGATGTTTGACCACCAGGATATTCAATTATTTTTGTGAAATTACTCCACCAGTTTGTAATAATTATTAATACAAAAATCGAACGCTAAGAAAAAAATCTTTCGATCCGGTTGGATTCGAACCAACGTCTTCCAGAAAACCGTGCTAAACCAACTAAAGCCACGGAACGAACTAGCGAACCTTACGAATATTTCTATGTGCTTGTTGCAGTACTTTGTTTAAGGTTTTTAACGACTTTTTTGCCGTAGCGCCAACTGTGAACTGAGAAATCTTTGAAAATTATTATCAAAATGAAAACGCCAATAATTAGACGTCGTTCAGTAAAACTTTGGCTCAAGATTATTATGAAATCTTAATTAATTCAAGAACGGGATCTTTATCACCCGAGACATCAATGACTACAGTTAGTTAATTATTACAGGAAAGTTTCATAAGCAACTTGACATCTGAGTGACATTTAGCGAACTGTATTACCATAGATTTAAAGTATTTTAGCGTTTTTCGATTCAAACGATTAGAGAGCTAGTGTTACAACTCAGTGGAAAAGTGCTGGAAAACACTCATGGCATATGGGACACAACTTTGTCTTGGGTTGACGGGCAGTAGCAGTGCCACTTTACAGATTTAAAGCTCTGAGGGGCGCTGCAACTTCTATGGACAGTTGTATCGCCAGGCACATGACAATTGGCATCTAGTAGCAGTAGAGTTCCTGGTGAAAGAGTTCATCCAGGTACTGTCACACTATTTCTGCCGCTAAGCAGTAATGTGAGCATTACTGCGTTCCGGTTTGGTAGGGTAAGGGTGCTGGTGAAAAACAAGCACATGGGACTTGTGTACCTCTAAGTTTTCGGAATTTATGTGCAAATAGAAGAGGTGGTAGTACTTTCTACACAACTTAATTTAAACTTATTGTTGTAATAAATATTATTAAATAAACACTACAAGTAGTGTTATAAACAGTGTACTTGTAATCAGAAATTTAACCCTATATGTAAGATATTAAAAAAGTAATCGCGAACATAAACAGTTTTACCTCGTAAGTTTGGATTAAGTAGTTACCAGATTTATCTGCTGAAGGTTCAAAAGACACCGACGGAAATCGGTGACGGAGAAGACTTCAACAAAACGTCGGCTGTGCTCGTCTTCTTTGCAAATAACTCCCTATTATTATAATAATAGTAACGCACACACTCAACATCACCCCGCACTAGGGAAACCCTGTGTCGCGGGTGTCATGGACACACACATAGCTAACCACAAATTACACGCAAACTCACGAGATAAATAAATGTAGGCTGTACAAATACTCCTCCCGGCCCGGGATTCGAACCTGGGAACTCTGCGTGGCAGTCCAGCATGGTAACCGTTCGACCGCGGAGACAGTTAAGAATATTAATATCGACTCACCCACTAATGACGTAACCACATAAATAACCACCGAAAATTGCAGACAATCACTGCAACAATTGTTTCGAAAAACAAAAACATTAACGCGCGGGAACAAAAAAATAATAATGACGCACACACTCATATCCCCGAACTAGGGAAACCCTGTATCGCGGGTGCCATAGACATACACATAGCCAACCACAAATTACACCAAAACTGACGAGAGAAATAAATGTAGGCCTTATAAATACTTCTCCCGGCCCGGGGATCGAACCCGAGACCTCTGCGTGGCAGTCCAGCCTGATAACCGTTAAAAAAAATCGTTTGCCATTATTTTCAACGAAAACAAAACGTAGGACATCAAAATTGCAATATCAATTATAATTTCCACGGACTTACTGTATTATGCAACTTGGACTCAATTTAAGAACCGAACTTTTGTAACGAAATAGTACATGACTCAACAAACTTTATGTCAATTGAGTAATTTGTTCGTTACCTATTCTTGATACGAGCCAAAATATAGGTCACGCATCATTCAGAGCATTCTCGCACTTTCTCGAGAATTTCCTTTCTCGAGATTATTGCCGTCTCGTTACACAATTGTTATAAAGTTAATTATGTTATGAACCAAGAAATTTGCTTCCATTCCATTCTGCGGCAAAGTAAACTGAACCTTGCACCCTTCGTCTGACACGAGACAATCTACCTTTCTCTTTTTTCATCTGAGCATTGCACATTATGAGGTTGTTCTCATAACTAGATCTTAATGTAGTTAATCTACAGTATAAAATCGCGAATACAAAACTAGTTTTTTCTTTAGGAGTGTTAGCGTATACTTTACAAGGGAACTCGGCGATGCAGCTTGCCTCGTCGAAAATGTTAAGCTCTTATTACACTATCCGATTTCTAACTTAGGGAGGTGTAAGAAGAGATAGGGAGCTCCGGGGAAGCCTTCGGGAGGTCCGAAATAAGAGGGACTTATAATAAGAGCTTATAATAAATTAAAAAGAGCGACGCTATAACTAGGGGCCACTCCCACCCTCGGATAGTGTAATAAATGTTTTATATAATATGTTTTTAACCAATTTCTTAAAGCAATCCGTTTTGAATCATTACTGCTAGACATGTACACTTACTAAGGAACAGCTGAATTTCTTTTTGCGATTTTAGTTATAATATGTACCTTACTTTATGACATATATTACCTATGTATTTTGTAATATTTAAAACACTCTGTATGCCTATTATGTAAAGACTAGAAAGATAATATTCTACATATTTAATTCTGTCGTCATATATGGAAATACCAAATAATCAAAGAAACAACCGCGACGTTGCAGCTATTAAAAATACATTTTCCTTTTGTTGGTCTTGGCTAAAAATAAGTTTTTAAATTATTCGTCTAAAATCTAAACCTCTGCCTTAGTAATATATTTGCTTCTCTCCTAATCTTTAATTGTAATTTTTTTATGTTCCCAATTTAAGCCATTAAAACAAACAAAAAAATTATCGACGACATCCGTCATCGAGTGGCTCGCACATCGGTTTTCACGGTGTCGCCATTGCTGAGGTCCCGCGTTCGATCGCCGGCAGTGTCAGTGTAGAAAACTAACATTTCTATGTATATTGTCTCGGGTCTGAATGTTGATATTACCATCGTTGTTTCCTATTTCCATAACACAAGTGCTTTAGCTACTTACTTTGAGATCAGAGCAACGTACGTAATGTTAACTGATTGTCAAAAATGTTTTGGGGGACAGTCTCAGTATTCACCGGGTGGCACAAGTCGCTCAGCCTACCCTCAATTTTAGCAAATACGTTTGTATTTCGGGCCTGTTTCGCAAACTTAGTCTTTACATAGTCCAGTTATAATTCAATGCTAAAAAAATTAAAGAAAGAATTATAAATAAACATAGTTGAGAATAAAATGGTTAATAAATTTCAAACTTTAGAACGGTTACACGCAGCGACTTTAGCAGCGATGCAAATGTGGTGCAGTAGCGATGCAGTCGGATAAAAAATGGGCGCTTCATTTGGTAGGATGATAGATTGACATAAGCTGTAACCGTGGTCTACTTAATTTGGTGTGGTTGAAGTCAGAAGGCAGAACACCAGCCAAATCGCCAGGCAACATTGTTAAGTTTGTTTTTAGTGTTTTAAAGAAAAGACCCAGCTGTGAGCTTTAATATGCTGACGATAACGATAGTGATGATGATGGGTTCACATCATTTCTTGTAGAATTCTAAGTTCCTATATAACCTCTATAAAACGTCCATAAAAGAAACAATATTATTTTTAAACATGTTATAATGATAATTTTGGCGAACTCAACGATCCAACGGTTTGCTCTGAGATGCTAGACGGAGAGGTAGGTAGGTAGGACCAATTTGTGGAATGAACCTTCCAATATTACTTTTGGTTTGGATCTGGGTAGTGCTCCGGAGTGCATTGTGTTGCTTTGCTTAGCCCGTAAAAATATACATAATTTCACTAAGAAAGAAGATATCCATAATATTAACCAAGTCCCAACTCACGGTACCACGATTTCGTTTAACCAAGATAAACGACTCTTTTATGGGGAACTGATACGTCTTTACAAAATATTTTGATTGAAAAGTGATATTACAAAATTGAAGACTAAGTGTTAGATAAAGATGTATGGAAAGACGACATGGCTCCAGATTCCACACAAATTTGGTTCAAAGTGCATCCCATATAGCATTTAAGTTTATTTGAAAAGAGCAAACCCTAGAGTTTCTTGCTCCTTCTTCTCAGGGAAGTCAGCGTAGTGAACGAGCAGTAACTTAAATGTGACGTTTTCAAGTGTAAATTTATTGTACCTATGAAATAAATGATTCTTTGACCTTGGTGCTCATAGTACAGGAAATTCCCAAGATCGGGACCAGGTAATTGAAGTCAGTCTTTAGAACCAAATGTTGCATAATTTTATTCTTACAATAACCATTAACTACATAACTATGTTTTATTTTCCATTACCACCACATTGTAGAACGTAAGTATTCGTTGCTGGTCAAAAGTTGCTGCGATTATGGTTAATAAATAAACAAATGTTCCAGACAATTACACCTTTTGAATATGTCGGTGGTCATGTGGATCAGGCCAGGATCCTGCCTAGTTGGCAGGATTGTCCCCTTCGCTTTGCCTTTGGCAGGATTGGTTGACGTTTTAATAAATTGGCAGGATCTGGCAGTATTAGCAACATAATCTGGGAGATTTGGCAGTATAGCGTGATCACTGCCTTAAAAAACCAATTAGTTTTCAATTATGGCAACTCAAAGTCGCGTCAATTGTAAACGAGAGACGCTCTGGGCCTTTTGGAGGGTAAAGTGTCGTTTTTATTTTGACTTTCAATTATTTTGTGAAATCTAGTTTAAAGTGGAATAGGATAGTGCTATTGTGCCTTAATCGAAGATTAAAACGCGAAATTATGCGAATCTCGAACTAAAATACCCGTATCGGCCAGTTCTAAGGAATCCCGAGTCAATCCAAACACGCCGCCTCAAATTGCCTATCCTCTTTGTGGCGGCCATATTTACAGAAACATAATTAAACTTCAAGTTTAGGCTGATGGCTTTGCCAAAGCCTTAAAAAATAAAAAATAAACTTAATTTATTGATACTAATGTCCATATTCCGTAATTTCACATATCTCTAAGTGTCGAGTGGTGGCGGTAATTGTGGCTACGATGGTGAGCGTAGGATGTAGTCCGTCAATGATGAAATAGGCGCCTGACACTTTTGGTGAACTCGAAACCCGAGGACCAACAAAAACTGTAAGAACAACCGCGGTAAACACCTGTCCATTGCTCAGAGGGTGTCAGTTTTCTATACATCCAGTATGCTATTGAGCCAGAGAAATTGTCTTAATTTGATATTTGTGTGAGCAATAAATAACCTTAGTCACAACGCCGCGCGTGGAACGTCATCATCAAGAGAAAATTGACCATTCGAAGAAGCGCAAACTGCAGTCCCACTATGGCGAAAAAATAGTTGGTTCAAATCCAGACGGATCGAAGAATCTTTTCTTTGTATTTGTTGGATCTTCGTATCATTAATAAGTACCGACAAATTATTAAGAATGGATAATTTACCTTGACCTTCTGAGTGTGACAGTGAAGTCGATCCTCTAAGGACCGGCGTTCACTACGGCACGACAAGAGATTTTTAGGTGGTCGTTAGTAATATACCTCAATGTTATCACATTATTGTTAAAATTTCAATAACAGTCGTAACTAGGACAACGGCGCTGCATAAGCTTAGGGATATCAAGCCGGTAGCCTCCAGAATACTTCGGCTACCTTCGGGATGCTTCGACAGGCTTTTACCTTTAACGTTATACTGATATGAATAGAGGATAAGGATAATGCTGCATATTTGTCGTCAGCTTGTACGTAAACCGACAGATCCTTTGCCAAATATATCGTTCCGCCTACGAGCACCTGACCTAGGACATTTTATTTTTATTTCATCTGTTTATTATGTACATATATCTTCTAATTTAAAATTCGACTTTAAATTCATGTTAAGAATTAAATCCGAGTTACAAGCCTTTTCCTAATCGTGAATGCCTCGTAAATCTCGTACGTTATTTCTTTCAAAAATATCCAAATTGCTTTTTTGCTTTTAAAAAGGCCGTTGATAAAACGAAGTTTATGCTAAGTAATTCGATTTTCTGCCTGACAAACAAAAATCTTGTTTCGAAGTTCGGCGACCGTTTTAAATCCATTATTACTTAATGTTCAAGGTTTTTTCAAGATTCTGTGCCTACGGATGATCGTACCATACGTGTAAACAAACTCTTAGATATTGCGAATTTTAACATTTTGAAATAAACTAACGTCATAGGAAATGAAACTATTTTTCCGGATTTAAATCGCGTATATTTGTTTTTTCAAACAAACCGACGTTTCGGGGCCTTTACAGGTCCCATGATCACCGTTGACTGAGGTGGTACAGTCTTCAACCAGTTATGTCTAATATTAATGCAAACCACCCTATTTTTTCACTATAGTTACAATAATTATTAATTAAATACCTTATTTTTAATTTTACAAAGAAAACATTCCAATTTACGCTACATTAAGTTTTACAAATTATCTTATTGAATGAATTTTTATTAAGTTTAATTTATTATTAATTATGAATAGAAATTAGAATAAACTAAAACATATCAATTAGTACTGCAGTCTTATGTCTGTTTGGGATTTTTCATTAGAGGAAAGTAGTGCGTAGATCTGTTCGCGGGTCGCTCGCGAGCTATCTATGCTTGTGGGGAAGCATTTCCCACGCACCAAACCTTTTCACAGACCGTATCGATAGTATTATTTTAAAAGTATGGAGGATGGTGGGTTTGTTGTTTGTCAAACGCTTTTGCAGGGACTTCAGGAATACGGCTCTTGTACTCGCATTATACAACACTGTGATACATAGTACCTTGGAGTATGCATCGCCGGTCTGGAATCCACATTAGAATTCATTGTGAAAGAATCGAACGGTTGTAATGTAACTTTACTCGATTTCTGGCATACAAAGACCCCAATTGTCTCCACCATACTGAATATAATACTCATCTAAAATATTTCAGATGTTCTCTTGAAACCAGTGGACCGTGCACGGAAGTTTAGCGTCGTCGGAGGCACTGGCCCTCATCAACCTAAACTTTCCTCGTAGAGTGCCTAGGATCCCCATTGCCAAATCATTTGTTTCGTCCAGTAGCTGAACTAATCTCGGATGCCCCCTTGAACAGACCAATATTATATTCCTATAGTGCCTTGTCCATTGTCATTGAACACTCACATTCAACCGAAACAATTAAAAAAAAACATTCTTACACTAGTATCCAATGATATTATACCCTAGTTACGCAGTACATTTCAACCAGATATTGTCGTAACTTTAAAATTGAAATCTTATTGCGAATAATGTGAATATTTTAAACCGACTTGAAAAATAACGAGGTTCTCAAGTCGACTATTTTTTTGGGTGTATGTTACGGTATTTGTGAACCGATTTTGGTGATTGTTTCTGGCTTTTTCTGCTAGAAAGAGGATACCTCTTTATTGGTCCCATTCAAAATTGAAGAAAATATTTCACCTCTAAGTTTCGCGCACTTTCCGGTAACCGATTTGAATAAGTCTTGGCAAATATATGTAACTCCAATTGCAAACAGCCGATAAGTAAACTTTTAAAGTGAGTTTTTGTAATAAAAATTTTATAATTATTATTGGTTTGATTCAGTTTTTTATAATTACCAAATCGTGCTCAATTTCACAATTTTGAGTTACGACAGTATTTGCTCTCGTGTGCGATTTATGAAAAAGTAATTTATAAAGATGAATGCTATATCTTTTTTCAAGAAAATTAATGATAGACGTTGTAATACGAGGAATAAAAATACATTGGATGTTCTTAACAATCTCCACTAGGTCACGTATTCATTTAAGGGGCAATACATGTGTTTCTATAATAAGATTCCGTTTTAAGTTTAATTTCAAAACTTGCCATTCACGAGGTTTCAAACTATAGTGAAACAAAAACTTTATACGTAAGGGCTATATTACACAACTTCTGTGTACTTGGATGACAAAAATCCGTGACCTATGATGTTTGAAATAAATATTGTAAATGATAAATGTATACCAATGTTTATTGTAAAGAGCAGCCCCTAGAGTTACTTACTCTTTATTCTCGGGATAATGTGCCTTGCTAATGAGTAGTAGATTTTAATCAATATGACGTGTAATTCGCGTACTTATGAAATAAAGATCATTTGACTTTGCAATGACTTATAATATCTACAGGTTAGGAAAAAAATACCAATCTGCCTTACGAATGAGTGTGTTTAACAAAAAAATTGTTATTTATGACTTTATGAGCCTTAAAACTATCGTCAAACAAAAATTTTATACTAAGGTAATATTACACATTATACAGCTTTTGCGTGATTAGATGACAAAAATCCGTGGTAGTGACTTGTTTAACTCTAGCAGGTGTTTTCGACCTATGATGTTTGAAATAAATATTGTAAATAATAAATGTGTATTTGTTGTTTGTTTGCAAAGTTTGTTTGTTTACAAAGAGCATCCCTAGACTTTCTTGCTTATTCTTCCCAAGCGAATTTGCCTTACGAATGAGTAGGAGAATTTCAAGTGTATGTTTGACCGAATAGTATTGATCTGTATCATGGACACTTCAATCTCAAAATACTGTTACACCCTATTTACAATGGCAAATACAACAGATACTCGTATATCGATGCCTTACATTCTCAAACTCGTATCTTATAAAGAGTAATTATTTTAAATTTCTTATCAAGGTTGTTAATTCATAGGTAAAAGCCGGTGTGTGAACATGAAGGAAATGTGACGTGGAATTGGCCTGCAAAATTTGTATATAGAATTCATTTTATTCATTTCAGTAACTTTATGCTTTAAGATACGAGTTTGAGAAAATAAGGCCACGATATGGCTACGGCAAAAAGCCGTTAAGACCAAAAACAAAGATCTGCTGCGTTCCGTGCCTCATTTGAGGGAGAGCTATAGAGCCTGTGGGTATTAGACGTAATCGTAAAAAATCCCAGCGACCCAAACGTGCACTCCTGGACATAATTTGAGCCACCATGCACTTTACATCGCGTTCCCATTACACTGTAACGTTTTATTTATAATGATAAAAAAAGAAAGAAAAAAAAGGACGACAGTCGTGACTAGCCTGTTCCCATATCACGACTATCTATCGTGACATAGTCAAACGTGATTTTTTTATCGTTGAACGTCAGTACACAGAAGTTGTCGTCACAGGATCGTGACGACATTTCTCGTTTCACGACAGCCGCATAGTCGTTTTCAGATATGAAACAACTATAAATAAAACGTGACGACAATAGTAGCTGCGATTGTCTGTCTCTGATTATTTATTTGTTTTATTAGGCGTCAGACGACTGTCGTTCTAGCTCTTCCCATTGTCTGTCGTCGTAACGTCAAAAATCGACACGACATAATGAGAACGCGCCCTAAGGGGCTAGAATGCAGATATATTGTTATAGACAAAGAGAAAGTTTTGCGTGGTTTTACAAATTCGAATTTTTAACAAACAATTATGGAAATGACATTTAGTATATCAGTTTCACAATTGCACAATAGTTTTTGATGAATCTGACTATTTTTAAGCTTAGGGGTTTTAATACTGAAAATGCTAGCAGGTTCGAATTATGTGTCCGGCAGTGTAAAGGTACTCAAAGAATCTGTGAAGAAGATAACCTTGGGCCTATTATAATAAGATAACGCGACAATGAATAGGCATTATTTAGATGTGCACGCTCCATCGTCGACCTCATGCTCTCTTTCCATAGTAATCTAGTAGCAGTAGAGTTCCTTGAGAAAAAGTTCGTCTAAGGAGGTACTGCCTCCTTGGACGAACTTTACCTCTCTTCTTTCTCGTCTTTCGTAAAACGAGATTTTTCCTTAAACATAATTTTTGAGTCTACAAAATAAAAACTATAAAAGTCGTTGTCAATTTTAAAGCGATCACAGGCTTTCGTCGCTTTGTTTATTTATTATTTAATCGTGCTTATATGCGTAAACTCTCTTAGAACGATTACAAATAACATTATCATAAAAAAGCCTTGTGTAATAAATAATTATTAATCGATACTCGAGTGTATAGTGAAGTTCAAATTGCAAATTTACCTTTGCGCGTAACATAACTCCTTTCTATCAACCAAAGTATTGTACATTAATTTTTAATAAGCAAATATATGTTTGTTAATTAGTTTATTTGATAGGTTGTTTTAGAAAAGCCCACCTGATTTAGTTATTTGTCTTTTTTGATTATAAAAGCATTATTTCAAGTTTATTGTTGAAATTTTTCATTGTTCGCGTGTGTATCATTCAACCTAGACAAGGTTGAGTTATGGACTTTTATTTTCTATTTAGGTAATGATTTGTTTTGGAAATGCCGGTATGTATCATTACAGCTATTTTATTATAATACATGGTGCCAAATAATCATAGTTCAGAATATTGATTTACCTAAAGGCAAGAAAGAGAAACAAAATTGTCGCAGTTCTATTTACAATCACAAAATTTTTCTTCCAAATTAACTACCATTATAATTATAATAAGCGGTAGTTACACATCAAAATGTAGAATTAAATAACCTAAACTATCTTCTCTAGTATAAGTATTATTTCCTGGACATTTAGGTAAATGTACTTTGCCTATTATAATTTCTGATAACAGATGAGCAAAAGGGCAATAATGTGTAATCTGGGAAAACCCTGTGTCGCGGGTGCCATGGACAAACACATAGACAACTACAAATTACACCCAAACTCACGAGAGAAATAAATGTAGGCCATACAAATATGTTTCCCGGCTTGAGAATCAAACACATAGGACGTTACATTTCAAGTTTTGACGTTCCACGCGTACTGTATATATCTGATCTCTCGACCAGTAGAGCTAGCCCGATAGGGCGCGACTTGCGCGAGAGCGACATAAATCGCGAGATGCTACTATGAAGTACTATGCTCCCATAGATAATAGCAATATCTCGCGGTTCTGTGTCGCCCTCGCGCAAGTCGCGCCCTATCGTGCTAGCTCTATAGGTTCAAAAAGAAATAGTAAATTAATAAAATAATAATAATAATAAAAATAAATAAAAAACAAACAATATTTGTTGCAGTTGTAATTTTATGTAAAAATTACAATGTATTAAGTAAAATCTTTGAGGCCCGAGGAAATAATGTCACCTACGAGCCTGTTATAAAATTGAAAGACGTACCTCTAAAAAGAGTGAAACTATTTAAATACCTAGGGCATTATATTTCCGAAGACCTCAAAGATCATGCCGACATTGAGCGTGAGCGACGAGCGCTAACTGCTAAATGTAACATGCTGGCCCACAGATTTGCGCGTTGTAGCAACGAGGCCAAGTTAACATTATTCAAGGCTTACTGCCAAACGTTCTACACGTGCGCTCTGTGGGCCAGATACTCTAAGAAAGTACTGGACACGCTCCGTGTCCAATACAATAATGGATTCAGGGTGTTGTTGGGATTGCCGCGATATTGCAGTGCATCGGGCATGTTCGCAGACATGCGGACAGACGATTTCTGGGGCATGTTGAGAAAAAAGACCGCATCCCTTCTGCTCAGAATGCGTGGCAGTTCCAACAGCATTCTGAAAATGTTTGCGCACAAAACAGCGGAACCCATGCTTGAGCATTTTGTTGACGTGCTGGTGTGGCAAGCCACACCTACGCCTAGATAAAGACAAAGATAGCTCAAGCATGCGGTATATGTTTTACTCATTTTTATTTTATTTATTTTTTAATTGGTAAATTTTTCATACTTTCATTTTTAAATTTAATTTTTGATTTTTTAAATTTTTATTTGTACTTTTTAAAAATAATTTTAATTTAATTTAATTTTTTAATTTTTAACTTTTATTGTCAAAATTTTACAAATTTCTAACGTGAAATGTCCTAATTAGGTTCTGTTTAATTTTAGTTACTACTAACCTTAGTTTATAAGTTTTTCTGTAATTACTAACAAGTGGACCGTAGTTGTCCGAATAAAGAAATTTTATTATTATTATTATTATAAATACGAAATGAAATACTGGAGATAAAAATAAATTTTCCCAACAATTTACAAGGGAATATTAATCTATCCAGTTCTTAGGTTTTCGCGATTGTTACACATAGGAAATGAAACTATGTTTGTTTTATACGATTTAAATCCGGAAAAATAGTTTAATTTCCTAGGAATATTTATCCTTAGAGATTTACACCATAGAATCGATAAGTAGAAACGACTATTGTGTATTTCGCGTCCATACGAGTGCATATACCCTTGATATAATAACGCACACACTCAATATAGCCCCGCACTAGGGAAACCCTGTGTCGCAGGTGCCATGTACACACACGTAGACAACCACTACTACTACTACGACTATTTTCAAAAGGCTTTTTTATATACTTATTATTGAATATAACTCAGAGACAGACCGAAATTCATACGAGTTACGACTTAAGACGAATATAATAATTAGCATAATGGACCCATCATCAATTTGCATATTTCTTTTGAAAATCTACAATAGTAATGTTTAAAAATCGAGCACATTAATACCTGTTCAATGTTGCCACATAAGAAACATTATGTTTGTTAGCTTTTCGCGTTAGCATTCAAGTCAACGACTCCTATTTGAATTCTGTTTACACCATTCAAATTCTAGCATTATTATTAACAATACAATTACATTATAGACAGTAGATACAAAGATCATTATTAACATTTAAAAGAAATCATAGACAGATACAAAAGGTTCGACAATGACTTATAGACGAAATTTAAATTATAAACTTGATCTATGTTTTAGAAATGAAACTATTTAATAACCGCCTTCAAAAAAGAGGAGGTTCTCAATTCGACCCTATTTTTGTATGTATATTACGCCATTACTCCTGGATTTGTGAACCGATTTTTATGATTCTTTTTTGTTGAAAAGAGGGTACCTCAGCACTGGCCCCATTTAAATTTGAAAAAAATATTCCACCTCTCAGCACTTCTCGCGCGCTTCCCGGTAACCGCTTTCATTAAAACTTTGAAAATAGATGTAATTCCACGAAAGAATTATAACTTTTTTTGTAAAAAGTTATAATTATTCCGGGTCTAATGTTCATTTTAATACAAGTAGAGCTCGTTGTGAAAGAGCTCGACCAGGGAGCTACAGTCACTTTACCTATTTGTGCCGTCGAGCGCTAGTGTGGACATTACTGCGTTCCGGTTTTGAAGGGTAAGGGTGCTGGCGAAATTATAGGCACAAGAGACTTGTCAACTTATATCTCACGGTGTTCTATATCTTTGTCCCTTAGTTCTTTAAGATTTGAAGCTCTAAGTAGTGCTGCAACTGTTGTGTATAGGCGTGTGGAAAGCCACCAGGCGCACGACTTGTTCGTGTCGTTGCTTGATTTATCATAAAAAAATCTCGTATTTTTTTAACAAAGTCGGGCTTTTTTACATGTTCCATAGTCACTTTTGCCTTAATATAGTATATTATGACAAATATGGTAACTCCATAAGTGCACGCCCGCCACGCGTGCCGTGTATGACATTAATATAATAATGGTTAACGAGAGAGTGAATAATAACAGGTAGATAAGTAACAAAATAATATATTTGAATGGAAATTACTTATTTTTATTTATTTATGTTCAGGTTACAAAAGACCCATAAATACATATCTTATGGACTAACATACGTAATAATATAATAAAACACTAACACTATTTATTTATTTACACGTATGGACTCGACGTGTAACGCAACGTGGGTCCGGTAGCCGTCCTCGGAACATGACACTCTTAGCCCAAAAGTCCTTTTTCACGAAGGTCGACAGGTTGAGTTTGTTCTCTTACCACAAATTAATTAAAATTCACTTTATGTATTACTTATATAGCTAATAAACACAATGCTTTGGCGGTCCGGTGACAAGAACTGACAAAGGGTTGAATTATTTGTCGCTGTCAGCGAGCCACTGCTCCAGCCTGTTTCCACAACAATTATACTTTATCACTACTGAGAATAGGACTGGCCCGCGTTAGATATTTGGAAGTTAAATGTTCATTCAACTAATACAGTTTTTCAAAATCAACAAAACTATTTTTTTTATAATACCAAGGAACGGGACGAACACGATCTGATAAGTTAACAAGTCCCATGTACTTGTTATTTCACCAATACCCTTCGGAACGCAATTATACTCACATTACAGCTTGTTGGCAGAAATAAGTAAGGTGGCAGTACTTCCCTGGATGAACTCTTTGACCATGACAATGACGGCAAACATTACGAAGACAGGAAGAAGAATTACACTTCCTAGGGTTATGGTTTTTCAAGATCTATAAAAAAAGTATTTAGTTGGCTTTTAAAACTAGTCAAAAGTTGAACGTTGTGGAATTCTGAAATTACATAATAAATATTATAAATCGATATTAGTTTCAAGATCGTGTCAACTGGAGAGTAGGGATTCTCGAAGCACGAAATCCGTGCTTACGGCCGTTTTCCCGCTATGGATGACCTAGAGATTTGAGTTGCAATTGGAGCGAGATCCAAAAATGTATAACAACGCGGTTTCGAACGAGCCCGTCTTTTCGTTGACGAACTTCGAGAGTATAGTTCCGTGCTTCGAGAGTAGGGCCCCTGATTGTGAAAGAAGACTCAAATTGCGATAATAAAGAGCAAAATTTTCCCGTTAAAGAATAAAAAAGAGTCACGAAATAATTTCCCAAAATTGTTATTTCACAGCAAGAAGTTATTCCTCCAAAATTATTAAAACGTCTGCGTCATTCTGAACGCAGCGTGATAAAATTTAGTGTTGTTATTTATTATTATTTAGCATGTAATAAATAATAAAATTGCGGGGTTCAATTTTATTGTGAAATAACATTTTTTGTTGCGTAGGTACAGTATTTTATATTGTTACTGTTTAATGTACAGTGGTCGTAGTGAGAGTCATATAATCTTAAAGTTACACTGGAAATCAATTTCCATGGCGTTCAAATTTGCCGTATAAAAAAACGACAGTGTGTACAGTTCCATTTATGGATAAATACGTGAACATAACAAATTAAAAATTGTACCGGTTTTACGTAAGTTTATGGTGATCTCAAATTTCAAATAATATGCAACTGACGGCAAGGCCTCTGCCTACCTCGATGGGGAAAAGGCGTGAAGTATGTATGTATTTATGTATGTGAAGTAGTCTTTGCGAAATATTCTATGAAATTCTCATCGTCATTAGACGACCTCCGTAGCCCAACGGTTTGTAGTGGGAGTTCTGGAAGAGGAGGTCTGGGGATCGATTCCAAGTACGCAGTAACTGTACATTAACTTTTATATACTTTTTTTTCGCTTGTTTTCGCATTATAAGGCTCGTAAATAGCAAATTTTGCACGGGCATATTATTACTCCCTACTTATATTAGAAACGGTAAATTTTGGCACGGTCCTTTTTCGCTTTAAAACTAGAGATTCTTAAACCATTGTCAACTCAGACTCAACGCATGTCAGACATTTCGCTCTTTGTCTAACCCGGTTAATGCTACAATAAGTTTTGACAAGTATTATCATATGAACGGTGGTAACTCGTAAAAACAAAGTGGTGGTAAAAGGTCGGTCGCTTCTCACTTGAGCGGACGGCAGTTAGAATACCGGTGGCGGAATGTACAGTAAGAAGAACATCAGGTTTTTGACATTTTGAATTTTTGACTATTCTTATCCCAAAATTTGTGGAATAAAGTTGAATGATAGAGTCAAGAATACAATAATATGTGAAAGATGTGGCTTGAGAGAGGATGTAGTGACTAGAATAGAGAAAGGAATGTTAAAGTGGTTTGGGCATGTAGAGCGGATGGATGTAAGAAGAATTACCAAACAG
>NW_020653358.1:0-25419 GCF_003589595.1 Hyposmocoma kahamanoa
GAGAAATATTTGTATGGCCTACATTTATTTCTCTCGTGAGTTTGGGTGTAATTTGTGGTAATCTACGTGTGTATCCATGGCACCCGCGACACAGGGTTTCCTTAGTGCGGGGCTATGTTGAGTGTGTGCGTTATTATGTACGTTAATGTGTGTGTCGTTACAATACAATCAACAAACCGCGCAGCCACCCTACTTATAATACTACGATAACACCGGACACTGGTGTAACCAACTACAGGGCAAATTATAAACGATGAGATTCTTGGAGGAGTTCGGGTGGCATGATAAGGACCCACCGCGTGCAATAAGCACCTAGATGTCAGCTTGCAGACATCAATCCGTTACAACATACCATACAAGTATGAAGACAAAACGCTACACGGTCTGCTTTGTTAACAAGTGTGACGTCAAAGGGATAGATAATAAAATTTCGATGTTAGAAACCAAAACTTACCTCTGGATGAATATTGAATCGGTTCAAAGCATTAATTTCCTTTGGATATTCGACTAAACGGTCTCTAAACAAATGAGCCAATCCACTTACGAGCGGTTTTTCTGATGTGACCGTTTTATAATACGAATAATAAAATCCCATTTCCGTACGGAGCAGCATTTCTCGTTCTAATTCAGAGAGATGGGAAAAGTTCGTAGCATTCTCAAATAACGTTGAAACGTATTTGTAGTGAGCGTGGAATAGCCATGACACTGAAAAAAATTTAGAGAGGTTGAATAATTGATATCACAGAGTTTAAAATCCCTCTGCTAATATATAGGGCGCACTATAAGTTTCTGGAACTGACCACTTACATAAACAATATTTAAAAAGTAATTACAAAAGAAAATGGAACTCTTGTTTGTTTCATCTGACTGTCACTTGTTTTTACATTGTGGCGTCATTTTAGAAATTGGTTGTCTACATCACCACACATTTAACTCGTGAAAATTTTCGTAGCATGATTTTCTACGACTTTAAGTGTAATTTAACAGCTCAGCGGAGCTTCGCTCGGCTTCAAACTGCTTTTGCCGATGAAGCATCATACAAGACGACTATTTATAGCTGGTTTTCAAAATTCTAACGCGGTCGTGTGAATCTCAGTGACGAATTTCGTTATGGTCGCCCGTCCACTGCTGTGAACAACAAAAACATCGATGGTGTGCGCCGTATGATCAAAACAGACAGGCATGTGACATACCATGAGATTCGGGCATCTATAGGCATAGGCATGAGTCAAATACAATCAATACTACACAAACATTTGGGTGTGAAAAAGCTGTGCTCTCGGTTGATCCCACACAATTTGACTGAGGCTAAAAAACGGATCGCGTCACTTGGTGCAATGCCATGCTTACCAGATTCAACGAAGGAGCGTCAAATTTGGTGTGGGACATAGTAACAGGTGACGAAACATGGATTTATAGTTACGATCCCAAAACTGCAGTAATCGAGCGTATGGGTCTTTCGTGATGAGCCGAAACCAACCAAAGTGGCGCGCGTGCAAAGTGCCTCTAAGCGAATGATTGCTTCTTTTTTTAATAAAACTGGACACGTGGCTACTGTTGCTTTGGAGAATCGTTGTACCGTGAATAGTGATTGGTACATAACCATTTGTTTGCCGGAAATTATTGACAAACTCCGTCAAAACAACAAAAATTAAGAACCAGTTACGCGGTCAACAATTTTCATTACCTGTAGAGGCTGTCGAAGAGTATGAAAAATATGTTTCAGAGATGTCACGGAGGAGTGGCATAAATGTTTTCAAAATTGGTTCATTCGTATGAAAAGTGCATTAACGCTAATGGAGAATATTTTGAGAAACAATCAATTAATTTCTGACCATTTATAGTATTTTTTTCTTATACATTCCAGAAACTTATAGTGCACCCCACATATTCTTGCAAAAATTTCAAATTAAAACAATAGTGGGATGCCACTTAAAAGCGTCATACAGTTACAAAATGGCTATTGGGCTATTCCAAAGTGACGTGTGGAATATTGTGACTCCTTTTTTCTTGAACTTTATGTAATTTCTCCCTAACCATTCTCTCTCTCTCTCAGTTCTTTAATTCTGTTTTTTTTTATGCTAAAATGTCTTAATAAGACAAATATTAGAAAATATTTGCTTACTTAAACTGAGTAATTTTATTAATTCTGTGTATTCAATTGTAACTCGTCCCACCCGTCACAAAATCGTGTCCCACCCGTCACAACTTAACATATTCATTTTTATAAAATTTATCAAATCTTTCAAGAAAACATTCAAGTTACCTTATATGAAAAACTTGCCGAACAAAATATTAACAGTTTGTCTTGATCTTGGCAATGAAGCCATCAACTCAAACAGGCAGATGTTGTGAGTGTCCCACCCATCACACTTAGAAAATTAAAAGTTTTGAGTATATATAATGTCATAAATTTATGACTTATATGTAAATAAATAGTCGCAGTTGAATTGCATATCTGGCTTCGTGATATTTTCATTTTAAGTCTAATTAACCAATGGTTAGGGAGAAATTACATAAAGTTCAAGAAAAAAGGAGTCAAAATGTCCCACCTGTCACTTTGGAATGGCCCTATAGCGTCTGCCACGGTAAGCTAGAAGACGTCGGTTCGAATCCGGCCGAATCGTAGGAATTTGTTCTGAGTGTTCAATGTTTGTATTAACAATTATAACATACTAGTGGAATAATTTCACAAAATATAACTGAATATATATTCAGTAAAATTTTAAATCATCGCAGTGACGGGTGGGACACACTTTCAAATCTTAATATTTACATTCCTATTTACGTGCACAATGATCAACCAAGCCAAAATAATGACCCTTAGCATAATTGTTACTTTTACAAAAGCAAATGCCAATAGATTGCATATTTATTGGTTAAAATAAAAATATACATATGTTTCTTTGTGGCGGGTGGGACTTTAAATTAGTATTTATTGAAACTTTAATAACTCCTCACCTTATATACTTCCATGCAATCACTTATCACTGTTTTAAAATTCGTAAATTGTATTTTCTTCGTCAGTAATAATTTTTTTAGAAAGATGCACAAATAACCGCGAGAATTGTTGTTAACATTATAAGAAAAAATGCTTCACTATAGACAACAGCACTATGCACTGCGTTAATGAAGACAAAAGCATACAATAATTGTACAATATCCGAATTTACTCATTTATTTCTAATGATTTGATTTATTGGGCGTATTCTAGTCATACTATTAAAACCAAATTATGTAATTTATTTTCTGAACCGTGGTGTCATTTTGCTGGAATGACTCTGTTGTTTTTTAAACCCCGAGGCAAAAAGAGGGGAGTAATCAGCAATATCTTGAAATGTTTCACATTTGATAGAAGAAATCTTTAGAGTGAAATTTACCACTTGAATTGTTGATAGAATGATCATAAGAATTTAATGTTTGAGTCAGTACAATGGCTAATGTGTTAAAAAATCATTTAATGTTGGGGATATATAAAAGTATATAGGCTATATGGTTTTAAAGTTAGGGATTCACACAGCCACTCAAACGCAACCCTGATTGGAAAGCTATATTGCATGACAACTTACATCAAAACTTACAGTATTCCAAACTGCCATTAACCCTTGGACACTACAAACAGCTCTGTCATTCTTTATACCTGAAGACTCGTGCAACGTAACTTTATGAATATTCAAAAACTACTAATGATTTTACTTGAAATAAAAAGCAAAAGTATTCCATGATATTGGAGTGTTTTATTTGATGAGAAATTCAAAGCGATTCACCACCTTGTAACATCACAATTAATCGCCAAAAATACACACTATGGAAAATGTATCAATGTAAATAAATCATTTTCGAAAACATTAGGCAATTTAATGAATACATAATACTTTTTAAATATTGAATAAATACCTAATAATCCTACATAAATAGTTTTGTCTTTCATAAAAGATAACAGCACTAAATTACTTGGAAGAAACTGGCCAGTTTTCCATTCTGCCAATCTTCGTTGGTCATAATTAACTGCCTTCGTGGCCGAACGGTTACCATGCCGGACTGCCACGCAGAGGTCCCAGGTTCGATTCACGGGCTGGGGGAAATGTTTGTATGGCCTACATTTATTTCTCTCGTGAGTTTGGGTGTAATTTGTGGTTGTCTATGTGTGTGTCCATGGCACCCGCGACACAGGGTTTCCCTAGTGCGGGGCTATGTTGAGTGTGTGTGTGTGTGCGTTAATTGTCTACCAACAATTTTCAAAATGTTTCACTCTATACCACAAACAAGATGTCACAAGTATTGTATGTCAAAATAAAGAGCATATTATCCCCTTTCTTTTGTTCATGTAAACCGTTACTCATTATAATGTTAACTTTCGTTATAATGTTGTGTTTGTCGTTCATACGGGTTCTGAGCCTTCGGCCATATTGTGTTGTGCGTATGAATTCATACACAATCTGAGTCTAAAGGATAAGGAAATAATAACATCTCATATATTGCTCTGGTCCCAAAGTAAATAGCTAAAGCTTTTGAGTTATGGAAATCGGAAACGACTGTACCACAAACACCCAGATCCGAGACAATACAGAAAAGTAGTTTTCTACACTAACCCGGCCGGGGATCGAACCCGGGGCCTCAGAGATGGCGACAAGATGAAAACCGGTGTACAAGTCACTCAACCACGGAGGTTGTCAATCAATCAAATCATCTTTTAAAAATGGAAGAGAAATAATTCCTTTATTTTCATCGTTTTCTTAAATCATTTTCATAGGTCCGATGACTTCAAAACAGCTTCAAAATCACAAAGCATAGTAAGTAAATACTAAGCTATGCTTTGTTAGCAAATGCTAAACTATGTTATTAACACTTAACTTTAAATATATTGATGGATATTTTAAAGAAAATATGTAGATACTTACCAAGCAAAACTATAGTGACATTTCTTAGCAATTTTATGGAATATTTGGACCTCACAGCCAATTTAACCTCCTCTTTCGCTTCCTCCATGTTTTTTAATTAAACTGGATTCACATTTCTTCATAAAATTATCATGATTTTCACTTGAAATCGGAGAATTAATTTTTTTCGCTCACAATTATTGTTCTCATATGATGTGACAGCCAAGTGACAGTTGTATAGTGTTGTAGTCTCTAAGGTTATAGTAATCGAATTTGAAATCGGTTTTTAAAAAGATTAATAAAATTCGCATCTTTTTCTTCGTAACAAAGTTATGAAAAAAAAACCGACCTCAGAAATTTGTGGAATTACATCTATTTGCCAAGTTTTATTGAAATTGGTTAACGGAAAGTGGCCAAAATCCGATAAACCCGATTCATTAATTCTATTCTAAAGAAAATCACAAATTATTATATTATTTTTAAATTTTTTTTTTCTTGTTTTGTTGTGCACATATGCCCGTTCTTTTAGTTATAGTGTCCTGTATTTAGGTGTGCAGGAAGAAATTTCTATTAGAAATAAGCAGAACCTTTTATTGTTGATTTCTCTTGTATTCTTTGTGACTTGTTTTATTTTTCCTGGACAATAAACTAATAAAATTAATAAATAAATGAAAATCTCTAAATAGCTCTTCGAGGACGAATATTTTCTTTACATTTGAATGAACCACTACCGAGGTATTGAAACGGATTTCAAACAAAAAAAGAATCACCGAAATCTGTTCACAAATTATAATGTCGGAGTAATCCCAGAAACATAGACAAAAAACTAATTGAGAATCTCCTCTTTTTTGAAGACGGCTAAAAATATAATTGATAAGTCAAAGTATTATACCTTTCTGCATTGACTTACAATTATATGGACGTCGGGTCCGCGCTAAAAAGTGTCCGCACTTGTAAGGCGCTAAAATCGTATACAGAGCGCGACACTCCGCTTTAGTCTTCATTTGTTCTACGGACAGCGCGATACTGCGATGACATAACAATTTAAATTTCGAATAGGTTGACTTGGGACATTTTTTTCGTGGTTTTTGTATTAGACCCGTCGTCCATTTATTTGTAAGTCAATGCCTTTCTGTGTCTTTTTTTGTTATCTTTCTTTTCAGTGTGACTGAATTGGTACAGATATGTGACAATGAGATAGGTACATTTCTAAAAGATTATTAATAAACAAGCACTTATTCAACGTAAGATTTTAATAAACAAAACTATAATAATTGATCTAAAACATTTTCCTTTATCGAATATTTAATGTTTCTTAAAAACTACTGAACATACTTTTTCGTAGTACAGGTACCGTATTGGTTTCTTACACTAACACTTAACCCACAGGACGATATTCTGGTATGTTACTTGAAGCTGTGATGACCTTTAGGGGAAGCCTATAAATGGCTTGATTTCAAAATTAGCCAAATCCGCTGTTTACTTTTTTTCAGTATCGGACAAAAAGTGGTTTTTGAACATGACAGCCCCTGTTCAAAGTACGGGTCGTATTCCGGAACTCTACTCAATGCTCAAGTCAGGACTTGAGTATGATTTCAAGCACTGGAAATACGACCCTACTGACAAGGACTTGAGTATGATAATCCAACAAAAAAAGAATCATGAAAATCGGTTCACAAATACAAGAATTATCGCGTAACATACATACAAAAAAAACATACAGTGAATTGAGAACCTCCTCCTTTTCAAATCCGACTTCAAAAGTCGGTTAAAAATTGTATAATTATAATTTTATTATAATTTTACGCGTTCTGCATTAATTACTGGTTTACTAAACTGACAGACATGGTAATCACTTAACTTTGTTTTATTTACTGTAGGTAAACTGACTTAAAATTATGTCGCAGTCTCGAGTATTTAGTATTTTTATTGGTATTTTGCCGTTTTTCGGTTTAACCATCATATTTGCAACAAATATACCCTCACACAATTCCTGATTACTAATTACGCAGTCTTCGGTTATATTTGTATTCATATAATGCACAAGTTCACTGCGTGCAGGGACTGTCAAATAAGAATTACCTACTCCTAGATAGACAAGAAAAGTCAATATTTAAAGATTTTCCAGATTGCGTATTCAGTTGCATAACGTTATTTTCGTAATTTAAAATTGCTCCAAACTTCTTTGGAAAATCTTGTCCTGAGATACCATCTGTTGTATATTGTGAGTTTTTGAAAATATAAAATTTATGTTCAAATTCATAATTCTTATAATTTAACTTTAAGTAAACAAAGCCATCTGATAGAACGTGTCCACCTTATACCTTTGACACTAATGCTCGTATTCCAGAACTTTACTCAATGCTCAAGTCAGGATTTGAGCAGACTTGAGTATGATTTCAAGCACTGGAAATACGACCCTAATGGCAAAGACTTGAGTATGATTTTCAGTGCTCACTGCAATACTCATGTCCTGACTTGAGTATTGAGTAGAGTTCTAGAATGCGACCCTAAGTCTCTTTTTATGGAATGGAATTCGTAAACTTAGTGCGCGCTCATATTTGATTGCCGATATAGATGCACCTGTGTCTATTAGCCAATTATATTTAGTATTGTTTGTGTTTAATGTGACATGATTTAAATCGTTACACGTGTAGATTGAATCAGACACGAAAAAAATGATTGAACGATTCCGTTCTAGGCAATGTTTGCAAATTCTTTTCTGTTGCCATCACGTTCACGTTGCTATGAGCGTGAAGACCATAGCCACGGAAAGTATTGGTTCTACCGCGAAATGAATTACAGTTACCTCGTGGTTTGTTACCACGACCTCTTGCATTACATGTTTTATTGGTTTGATTAGGTTGAGGTTAGCTCACGGGAGAAATAAATGTAGGCCATGCAAATATTTCTCCCGGCCCGGGAATCGAACCCGGGACCTTTGCGTGGCAGTCCAGCATGGTGACCGTTCGGCCACGTAGGCAGTTAAATAATATAAAATAATATATTATTACACTGTCCTACGAGTACCTAACTCGTATAAATACCACAGAAGAAAAAAGAACCGCTGTCGCCTAAACGTTCACAAAGAAATGATAAACTCTATGAAATCTTAATAATGATTGATCTTAGTTTCTAATTTACAAAGATGCGAGAATATAATTCAAACTTTACAAACAAACATATGAAAAATTATTGTGTTTATAGTGTGCATAGTTAGTGAGCGTGCAATGGAATTACATGATTTAATTCTGCCTTCCCCTTTCCATCACAGGGGGACTAGACGTAGGCTTGGATTTCATCCGTATGTTGTGGATATTCCAAAGGTTCGCACAAATCGTTACGTTTTGACATTTATATGGCTATGGAGAGGAATTCCCTGCTCGCAGACTTGTTCTCTGAACGTTATAAATAGGGCCTTTTCAAGGCTCCATCGTCGACCTCATCGTCACTTTCCATCAGATGAGATGGAGGTCAAATGTGCACTTACATTTGTAAAAAAAAACGTCAATTAACTTTAAAAAAAATGGTTACTTCTCGAAGGCATGCAAATTTAGATAAAAATGTTTAAAGTTTACACTGTCTTTGATTTAAAGTTTATATAGTTTTGTGATTGTGAGTGTAACCTCGCCAACTAACTACTTTCGCAGTTTGGCGACAAGCGAGACGACGTCTTCTTCGCTTTTATTACAAGGATGTAAACTTTTCCCAACTCCCTAAAAATAATAGTAAACTATGGGTTTTGATATATACCAAAGTTAATTGAGATACTGCCCATATTAGGTCATCGCCCGTGTAAGTCAAAACCGGCTACCTCGTCTCCAAGTTTAAGGAAAAAACAACTAAATCACTTGCAACATTTTAGTAACTGACCGTATCTAACTAATACATGCGGTCTTCTCCGTGTTAATTTTCTAGTGTATTAAAATTTGCAATTTAAATTTAATTGCTGGCATAGATAAAAGCACGTGATTTTTCAGTGAATTTAAATAAGACTGATAAGAAAATTGGTTTTGCAAATCGTTTACAATGTACCCGGATGTGGTGATCTTTTTGTGTCTCTGTACGTATTTGTTATATTATAAGTTCTTTTTTTGTTGATTAATTCTTTTTTAACCGACTTCAAAAAAGGAGGAGGCTCTCAATTCGACTGTATGTTCTTTTTTTTTGTATGATGTTACGCGATAACTCCGGTACTTGGGAACCGATTTTCATGATTCTTTTTTTGTTGGAAAGGGGGTACTTCCGTAGTGGTCCCATTTCATTTTGAAGAAAATCATCCACCTCGAAGGGTGGCTGTTCACGCATGAAGATTCATTAATAATGTCAATAACTATAGACCAATCTCCATACTTTCCGCGCTGTCAAAGGTTTTGGAGAGAATAATGAATAAGCAGCTCTCGATTTACTTGGAGAAATTCAATATAATTTCCAATAACCAATTTGGATTTACTTCTGGCCTGTCCACAGAGGATGCACTTAGCTTAACAAATCATATAGCTCATAGTCTTGACAATAAAACTAAATGCATTGGTATATTTCTCGATCTCTCCAAAGCCTTTGATACCGTGTTAATTCCCATTTTGTTGCGCAAACTCGAGGCTGTTGGAGTGAGAGGGATCACTCTAAAATTGTTTGACAGTTATTTGAGTCGACGTACGCAAATAGTTAAGATAGGTGAGCATGCCAGCGAAGAATTATCCTTAACATATGGGGTACCACAAGAAAGTATACTGGGGCCCACATTATTCAAAATTTATATTAACGAGTTGTGTCAGCTACCCTTACCTCATTGCAAAACTGTTTCGTACGCCGACGACACAGCACTGGTTGTTACTGGGTCTGACTGGTATGTGACCAAATTACATGCCGAACAAGCAGTCCGAACGGTTATGGATTGGTTAAACATGAACCTATTAACAGTCAATGTTGAGAAAACCAAATATATTCCCTTTTCGTTGTCAAACGCCTCCGAACCACCACAGGACTTTACCGTTGCGGCCCACTCTTGTGCTTTGACAGGTCCGACATGTCAATGCGTGAATCTTTGTAGAACTAACTGCATCAAATATTTGGGTATCCTTATCGATGAGAATATGAATTGGCGTAGTCATATTGAAAATATTTGCTCGCGCGTCAGAAAGGTCATATTTGTAATGAAAAAGCTTAGGTATACTGCTGATCGTAATACTCTAATCATGGTGTACGAGGCTCTTTGCAAGTCTGTGATATCCTATTGCATACCAGTCTGGGGCGGTGCCCATAAAACCTCATTAATCAAACTAGAAAGAGCACAAAGAGCTGTTTTGAAGGTTATGCTTTGTAAACCTTTTAGATACCCCACTGCCCAGCTGTATCAGGATTGTAGAGTGCTCTCTGTGAGACAGCTCTTTGTGCTCCACACTATCCTACGCCGCCATCCTTCTGTCTTGTGCAATGACTTAAAAAACAGCTCCAGAAGAAGAAAACCAGTATGTCCAGTATTACGTTATAATACAGTTTTTGCTAGCCGACAGTACAGATACATAAGCTCTTATTTGTATAATAGGATCAATACACAGATTCAAATAGTACATCTTAGTAAATATAGGGCAAAAAAGGTACTGCACTCATGGCTGCTGGCCAGGGACTACGAATTGACGGAGAATCTGGTCCACCGTGGAAATTAATTGCTGGCTCAAAATCAAATAGGTAGTTTCTTCAGTATTGAATATTTTAAACTTTTAATTTGCATCATTTATGTTGTTTTTGTTCATATATCTCATTCAAATGTTTACTGACACTCCTATAAATATCACATCACACACACACACACAGAAACACACACACACTCACAAACACATTCACAGTCTCTCTCATACACTATACACAAACAAACATACATCCAAAAAATTAACGGTGCGTACTCTTACCGTTTGAGTCTTTAAAGTTATATTCTTTTTAGTGATTAAAATACTATTTGTTAATACCGTTGTTTAGTGTAAGGTTAACGCATGTTGGAAGACTGACTCTCATATCACAGGTTACCCTATCTTGAGAGTCAGGGATCTCATATCAAATGTTATATATAGCCTTACCTTATAATCGTTTTGTGTTATCTTTAACTTCTTGAATAAAGAAATTATTATTATTATTATTATTATTATTTTTATAAATAGCTCCTAACTTTAATTTGGGACCAATTACTTTAATAGTTGATTTTGCTATTTCTCCACTTCAAGGCGTTTTCCTCTCAATATACTTTGAGTAGTGAGAACCGATTTTTATTATCTCCAGTGTCAAGTGCTGTATAGTGGCGAACTAGGGGATATTTCAATAAAACTTAGCAAATAGACGTAATTCATACATAGGGCGCACTATAAGTTTCCGGAACTGGCCACTTACATAAACAATATTTAAAAAGTAATTACAACATTTGAAAATGGAATTCTTTGGTTGTAGCATATAGTTTGTTTCATCTGACTATCACTTGTTTTTACATAGTGGCGTTATTTTAGAAATTGGTTGTCTACATCACCATGGATTTAACTTATGAAAATTGTCGTCAACTTTAAGTACAATTTAACAGCTCAGCGGAGCTTCGCTCGGCTTCAAACTGCTTTTGCCGATGAAGCACCATACAAGACGACTATTTATAACTGGTTTGCAGAAATCAAACGCGGTCGTGTGAATTTGAGTGGCGAATTTCGTGATGGTCGCCCGTCCACTGCTGTGAACAACAAAAACATCGATGTTGTGCGCGCGTGCAAGAGCCTCTAAGCGGATGATTGCTTCTTTTTTTAATAAAACTGGACACGTGGCTACTGTTGGTTTGGAGAATCGTTGTGCCGTGAATAGTGATTGGTACACGTTCATTTGTTTGCCGGAAGTTATTGACAAACTCCGTAAAAATAACCGTAAACGTCGTATCATCTTGCACCACTATAATACGAGTTCTCACACAGCCAGACAGACAAGTTAATTTTTGAAGGTGAACAACGTTGATCTTTTGAGGCATCCCGCGTACAGCCCCGACCTGGCACCTTGTGACTTTTATTTATTTCCAAAAATTAAGAACCAGTTACGCGGTCAACGATTTTCATCACCTGAAGAGGCTGTCGAAGAGTATGAAAAATATGTTTCAGAGATTGTCACGGAGGAGTGGCATTAATGTTTTCAAAATTGGTTCATTCGTATGAAAAAGTGCATTACGTTAACGGAGACTATTTTGAGAACAATAAATTCATTTCTGACCATTTATAGTATTTTTTCTTATTCTTTCCGGAAAGTTATAGTGCGCACCACGTATACTCATTGTTTACACCTATATAATATATGTAATGCTACATCACAAATGCAAAGATCTGCAACAAGCAAATAGAAAAAATCGTAAGGTCTACTGGTTGGTCCCGTAGCTCAGTTGGAAGAGCGTCAGCCATGTTGAAGGTGCTGGTTCGAATCCAACCGGATCGAAGGAATTTTTCGTCTTCTTCGCTTTTATTACAAGGATGTAAACTTTTCTCAACTCCCTAAAAATAATAGTAAACTATGGGTTTTAATATATACCAAAGTTAATTGAGATACTGCCCATATTAGGTCATAGCCCGTGTAAGTCAAAACCGGCTACCTCGTCTCCAAGCTTAAGGAAAAAACAACTAAATCACTTGCAACATTTTAGTAACTGACCGTATCTAACTACATGCGGTCTTCTCCGTGTTAATTTTCTAGTGTATTAAAATTTGCAATTTGAATTTAATTGCTGGCATCTGGCATAGATAAAAGCACGTGATTTTTCAGTGAATTTAAATAAGACTGATAAGAAAATTGGTTTTGCAAATCGTTTACAATGTACCCGGATGTGGTGATCTTTTTGTGTCTCTGTACGTATTTATTATAAGTTCTTTTTTTGTTGATTAATTCTTTTTTAACCAACTTCAAAAAAGGAGGAGGTTCTCAATTCGACTGTATGTTCTTTTTTTTTTCTTTTTTTTTGTATGATGTTACGCGATAACTCCGGTACTTGGGAACCGATTTTCATGATTCTTTTTTTGTTGGAAAGGGAGTACTTCCATAGTGGTCCCATTTCATTTTGAAGAAAATCATCCACCTCGAAGGGTGGCTGTTCACGCATGAAGATAATTTTTATAAATAGCGTCTAACTTTAATTTAGGAGCAATTACTTTAATAGTTAATTTTGCTATTTCTCCACTTCAAGGCGTTTTTCTCTCAATACACTTTGAGTAGTGAGAGCCGATTTTTATTATCTCCAGTGTCAAGTCCTGTATAGTGGCGAACTAGGGATTATTTCAATAAAACTTAGCAAATAGACGTAATTCCACGTACTTTTCAGGTCGGTTTTTTTAGTACTCTGTATATGGGTCAAGTGGACACCTAAGATAAATTCAACTCTATATCTTTTCCGACAAGGACGTTTGAAGGTTCCAAGTGTCAAACATAATATGCTCTTGACTGTACAACTTGTATAAAATTAAATACAACCTGCATATATTGTCATGAATGTATGCTTTTGATTAACTTAAGAAGGCGTTGTAAATATAAAGTCGATCACGTTTTTTGTTTTTTCTTAGAAGTCTTTGCTACTGGGTTTTGTAAAACAAATAGTTTCCTTAAAAAGATGTAAGTAATAATTAGAGGAATTTTCCTTAATACACATGTATATTTAATATTTTTTGAAAAATCAACCTTGTGTCAATACAATAAAGATGCAATTTCACTGAAGTTAAAAAACAATTGCCACGACACTCAAGGGACACTCGTGAGCTATTCCACTAAGTTCAACTAAAGTTCAGTCAGTCGAACTACTCGTAATACCCTGGGTAAGAGATAATGGGGCCATTACCTTTTACCCCGTTTGAAGGTACCAAGCGTCAAATTTATTGTGCTCTTGACTGTACAAATTCGATAAAATTAAATACAACCTGCATATATTTAACAAAGATCAATCTTAAATTAATCTTACGAAGATATGTTTTTGATTAACTTGTCGATCACGTTTTTTGTTTTTTCTTAGAAGTCATTGCCATTGGGTTTTGTAAAACAAATAGTTTCCTTATAAGGATGTAAGTAATAATTAGAGGAGCGTGCCTTAATACACACGTATATTTAATATTTTTTGAAAAATCAACCTTGTTTCAATAAAATAACGTTGCAATTTCACTGAAGTTAAAAAACAATTGCCACGGCACTCAAGGGGCACTCGTGAGCCGTGAGCACCTATCTGGAGCCCGTATTCTGTATCTCAGTAATTTTCAGGTAAGTTTTTTGTAGGGTCACCTGTCGAACAATGGAACACTCGTACACAATGAAACACCGCGATAATTTGAAAATGCGACGTTACCAAATAGCGCAGAATAGCGTGGAAGGATGCACTCGCGGAACCCCCCTCTTAACCTAGAGAGGGGTTCAGCGAGTCCGTCACAAAGAACCAGACATTTTTTCAGATTCTCTTTTGATTTATCGGCGAAAAAGTAAGTATTTTTTGCAATTTTCGTCGTTTTCTTACTAAATTATACTTGGAAATCCCGTATTGCTAAATATTGCTTAGTATTGTACGTGTTTCACAGATTTACGGGGACTAGTTCATAAATGAAAATATTTAAATTTAGAGTGTTTTTTTGAGTTTTTTATGACGTAACCTAGGTAGTCTACAAAGAAACAGTGGCATGGACACATTGACTTACAATGGACACAATGTTTCATTGTGTACTATCTCTTGTGATTAAGAGTAATTGTTCGAAAAGATTACGTAGGTTAAAGCATTTTTATATTTTGAAAATAGGTTTTATTATATATTTATTCCCATAATTACAAAAATAACGAAATAATTACACTGTTTCACTGTTGAATATAAGGTGTTTTATTGTGTACATCCTGTGGACACAATGAAAAATTTCCCATTTAAAAAAATAAACCTTGTTAAAAATTATCTATAAACTGTGTAAGAAATCTGTTTAAGACATTCGATGCTCAATTAAATTGGCTATCTGTGCAAAAAAAAATTACCCTTGACTTTAAAAATAACAGAACTATGAATGTTTGAAATTTTGGTGTTTCATTTTTTAATTATTTAATTACTCGAATAGATCGTCGTGAAATATTAAAGAATTAGGAATTAGGGGGTTGATGTTGCTCGCTTTCGTAGGTTTACCCTCGAGACCCTACAAGTGACCCCTGGGTGGTGCTAAAGAGCAAAAACTACCGGTAGTAGGATTCGGCCGTGCCCGGTTACCACCCTTCCGACGCAGTCGAGTCGCCAAATGGTTTATCCGTGTTCCGGCTCGTGTTCGGGAGTTGCCATTTGGAGATCGGGTCTGAACAGCTGCATTGCGTCCAACGACGAGTAGTAGCTACTTGTACTGCCACACTGAGCACTCGGTGCTGGAGACTAGCGGGATCCGAAGCACGGTGCACCGCTGGCCGACCGTGGGAAGTTGGAGGCCCAAGTAGCGGGAAAGCCACCCGTGAAAGGCTGCCCCGCCACCCAACGAAAAATCCCGGTATGCTCCACCTTGCCGGGTGGCGAGCAGATGGGAGGACAAGGTGACCATCTCCGGGGGGGTTCGGGCGTCCCCGCGGTCTCCAAACCGATTGTACCCTCGTGTGGCAGTGTGAGTTTGCTGCTTGGTTGGAGGACGCAATGCTTCGTTCAACTGCCTTCCTCCTGCCTATTCGCTTCTCTTAAAAAACTATGAGTCACGAAAAAGGAATACTTTTTTCACAGCGGTTGCACGTCCTCCCATTAAAAGTGCACCTCACCAACATCAGAGGAATGCACTCAAATATCGAAGCGGTCCACCACCACCTGGAAACCGATAACCCGCAGCTGCTGTTCCTCACCGAGACGCAGATCAGATGTTCGACTGACACGGCGTACCTCAGCTACCCAGGGTATACTCTGGAGCACAGGTTTCTACCTCGTGCCGGAGTCTATGTGTACGTTCGTGATGACATCTGTATCAAGCGTCTCAAGAATCTTGAGGCACCGAGTTTTTCTGTTTTGTGGCTTATGGTTGACACAGGAGTTACCCAAATAGTATACTGCTAAGTCTACCGCTCGCACAGTGGAGATCAGGAGACAACCAAGCTGTTTCAACATCTGAGCGAGACCTCTGATGATTAAGCATCATCAGAGGTCTCGCTCAGGTAACCAGGGGCGCAACAAGTAATTCTGGGGGACTTTAATGCACACCATCAAGAATGGTTGTTCCCATACCAGATGACCGATCATGCTGGGAAAGAGACGCGAAAACTTGCCTTATCGCTAAGCCCTTCCCAGCTTGTCAGTGACGTCACAAAGATCTCAGATGTTGAGTCTCACGGCTAATTGCTTGGACCTACTGCTAACAACTGATCCAGACCGATACTCGGTGGTTGTGGATGCACCATTGGGTATCTCTGACCACTGTCTGGTGAAAGCTGTATCCGTATACTCCTCACCCAATCAGGGCCCCAGTGGTGCAATACAGGTTAGCAGATTTGGACGATATGCGCCATTTTTTTGCTACATATCCCTGACAGGCTTGCTTTACTTCGTCGCGGTGAATGTTCACTGATCCCACGGCGCCGACTCAACCGGCGAGAGGGAAACCCGGGGGGGTTTTAGTGGGGTAGGCCCTCCAGGCTAAAGGGAGAGTCCCCACTTAACCTCTGAGTCTCCCTGGGCTCAGGGGTATCTATAAAGAATTCCCCCCGTCAAAAAAAAAGGCTTGCTTTACTTCAGAAGATTCGTCGAGCTGTGCTGATTGTGTAGTTGAGGTCTTGCGATTGGGCATGGAGTATTATGTACCATACTTCGATGTACCTAATGGGCCCCAAGCTCGTCCATGGTTTAACGGTGACTGTAGTCGTGCTGAAGCACAAAAACAGTCTGCGTACCAAGCTTGGGCAGATGCTCGACTACGCAAAGCTCCGAATACTCGGAATCTGAAGAAAGACGTACTCAGAACTCTGCGAAGTCTAGACGTGCATAAAGCTAGCGGGCCAGATGGAATTCCAGCAATAGTCCTGCATAACTGTGCGCCTGAGTTGTCTCCTATTCTCACACGCCTGTATCGCCTCTCGCTTGAGACTGGTGTAGTTCTCAGGGCGTGGAAGCTTGCAAATATGCAACCAGTGTTATCTGAACATCGGGCGATAGATGCCGGAGCTCCTCAGGGTTTTGTACTCTCCGCAACCCTTTTTCTGCTGCATATAAATGATATGTTGATTCCAGGTACCTTTGGGTATGCTGATGACAGCACAGTTGTGGACAGGTACTTAACCAATGCAAGGGTCAGTGGAGAGGAAATCCAGTCTTGTCGAGAGTCCATGGTTAGTCGTTTGAATTTGACGCTTAAGGCAGTCTCCGATTGGGGCGATGACGGTCTTGTCAAATTTAATGCTACCAAAACACAGGCGTGCCTTTTCTCCACTAAACGGAGTCCCTTTCACCTGAATCCGACCTTTCGTGATATATCCATACCTATAGCCTACCGTCTTCACCTACTTGGAATGGACCTGTCGTCCAATCTGAACTTCGGCAGATACTTTGAATCCATAGCCAAAAATGCAGCCTAGAAGCTTGGCATCCTTTCCAAGGTGAGGCGATACTTCACATCGGGATTGTTGCTTCAGCTGTACCAAGCACAAGTCCGGTCGTGTGTGGAGTACTGCTGCCACTTATGGGATGGCTCTACTAAATACAACTAGCCACCTTCGATTCAATAGACAAGCAAGCTAAGAGGCTTATAGGTGACTCGGAACTAGTAGAGGCGAAGCTGCAGATCCTCGAGCACCGCCGAAAGTTGCCAGCTTATCGGTGTTCTACAGGATATATCACAGAGAGTGTGCGATGGAATTGCATAATTTGATTCCGCCTTCTCCTTTCCATCATCGGGAGACTAAACGTGGGCGGGGGTGCCACCCCTATGTTGTGGATACTCCCCGGATTCACACGAAGCGTTTCGCTTCCACGTTTATATGGCGAGCGGCTAGGGAGTGGAATTCCCTGCCTGCAGACTTGTTCCCCGAACGCTATAACTTGGACCTTTTCAAGGCGAGAGTGAAATGGCTTTATTAAGGTGTGCATGCTACATCCTCGACCTCATCGTCACTTTCCATCAGGTGAAATGGAGGTCAAATGCGCACTTATTTTTTTATAAAAAAAAGATTCGGGCTACCACACTCGAATATTAAATAATACTTCATGATAATATTCTATAAATATTTAAATAAAAAGAAATTGTCACCAAAATTGAGTACAAAAAACTCACCTGAAAATTACCCATCTCTGTATAGTCATCGGTACGCTTGCTTTTGTATCTATCTTTTGTAGCACGGATTTACAGTACACGGGAGCAAGAATCTTTCAATTTTAGTGTCTCTTCTAGGTAGGTTAGACACAAAAAACGTTGGTAATCAAATAAGCGGTGAGGCGGTGAGCCAAAAACTTTGAGAACCTATGAATTAGTTCAACAGATTTAACTTAGTGGAACGACGAGTGTGCGTTCTTATATTCTACAAACCAGTGGTCCCCAAACTTTTTTCTGGTTGACCTCTTGTAATGGAAGGAAGGCAACTAAAACGCCACAGGCTCTTCGGCGCAAATCCTATGAGGAGAGACTACGCGTACTAGGCCTCACTACCCTGGAATAAAGACCTCATCGAGACATAAAATTCCGATGTGCATGATCATCAAGCATCTTTAAAAGAAAAGAAAACTTGGAACCAGCACGTGGCCACCATCTCGAACTAGTTCGTGTACCTTCCAAAACACCTGCTGCACACATTTTCAGCAACAGAGTTGTATAATTGGAACATGCTACCGGAAGATGTTGTTTTTGATGTCTCTGTTAATGCCTTTAAAAACAAGCTGGCAACGAAAGAGTGAATTAGTGCTAAATAAGTGAACTAGAACAAATGCAGTACCAATTAATATGTTTCAATTTATTCTAATTTTCATTATTAGTTAATATTAAATTTAACTTAATAAACATTACAATTTGTTAAAATAACATAATTTGCAAAACATAATGTAGCGTAAATTGAAATGTTTATTTGTAAAATTAAAAATAAGGTATTTGATTAATAACTTTTGTAGTTATAGTGAAAAAATAGGGTGATTGCATTAATATTAGACCTAACTGGTTGATGACATACCACCTCAGTCAACCGCGACTATGGGACCCGTAAATGGCCCGAAAGGATGGTTTGTTTGAAAAATCAAATATACGCGATTTAAATCCGAAACAATAATTTCATTTCCTATAAAACAAACATATAAATTTCAACACACAACAACGTGATGTAGACATGGTACCAGCAAAAGCTTCTCTTCTATACGTAATCAAATAAATAATACACCCCCGTGCCTTTCTAATGTTGAACATAGGCACAACATACAAATTATTAACCCGTTTAATTATCTCGCATCTATCAATACATACTTTTCACAGCTTCGTCTAGCCGCTATTATTGTTGATACAAAGATATAACAAACACAAAGACAATTTCTTTGGTCTGACTGGAACCAGCGTCTGTTGACTCACCGTGGCTACCGCTCTTCAACTTCAAATGTGAGAATTATCACAAAGATCGAACACTAAGGAAAATTCCTTCGATGCGGCTGTATTCAAACTAGCGCACTATGGGAAATTTAGGTCAGTTACGGATCAAAAATCTGTAACTTTTTTGTTTTTCCTTTCAATTCCAATTTCAATTTTTAACCGACTTCAAAAAAGGAGGAGGTTCTCAATTCGACTGTATGTTCTTTTCTTTTTCTTTTTTTTTGTATATATGTTACGCGATAACTCCGGTATTTGTGAACCGATTTTCATGATTCTTTTTTTGTTGGAAAGGGGGTACTTCCATAGTGGTCCCATTTCATTTTGAAGAAAATCATCTACCTCGAAGAGTGGTTGTTCACGCATGAAGATTCATTTTTATAAATAGCGCCTAATTTAATTTAGGAGCAATTACTTTAATGGTTGATTTTGCTATTTCTCCAATTCAAGGCGTTTTTCTCACAATATACTTTGAGTAGTGTCGTAGTGAGAACCTATTTTTATTATCTCCAGGGTCAAGTCCTGTATAGTGGCGAACTAGGGGATATTTCAATAAAACTTAGCAAATAAACGTAATTCCACGTACTTTTGAGGTCGGTTTTTTAGTACTCTGTACTGAGATTATTTATTATACATAGTGGGACTTACGACGCTTTTAAGCGCATATACATTTTTATTTAACTACCTGTAACTGAGAGACAAAAAAATGTGCAAAATCATAAGTCTCTCTCTGGTAAATACTACCCAATATATTTTTTTTTTTAATGGAAATGCCATGTTACGGTAATTTTTTATTCATAAAATAAATTAAATGTAATTATAAGTTTTACTTAAAATTATATGAAATAAAAATACGAGACAAGAAAAACATGAAAGCATATTTGTTATTATTTCGGATATCTGTTTTAGACTCCAGTCTCTCTCTTCAATCGTGGCCTAATAATACTGAAATATAATAAATATCTTTTTCAGAATCAGTGATGAGTTGGTCCACTTTATATAATATAATAATAGACGTAGCGTCTCCTCGTCAAGCTCCTGTCTATTTTGAACATAAGGTTTTCGGTTACTGGTTAGAAATCGATCAGAAGTACAAAGTAACGTGTAAAATACATCTTCATTTGTTCTGTTCTTCATCAGATCTAGAGCACTTTCTTACGTGTTGTTTTGTAGTCTTTATTACGAGGTTCTTGAGCGTCTTCTGAAAGTTGTCCGATATTGAGATGAATTTATACCTTGATAAATTTTGAATAAAGAATTTGATAAAGATAGGATAAGATATATATATAGGATAAGATATATTTTTAATTATGATTTATTTTCTTTACATTACACAACAAATTTGAAAAATATCAACTATTTTTAACATTTACATAAGATGTGCTTTATAGAAATATATAATAACACATAGCTTATCTAACAAAATCAATACGAAATACGACGTCGAAAGTTCCAAAATTATACGGCACAACTAGATGAGTATGGGAGAGGATTAGATGTATTTTTATTAAATCAACATTCCTATCTAACATAAAAAACATTCAATATAATAAAGTACGACATCTAAACTATGAAATAAAATTAAATGTGTATTTCAATTAAGACATTGGTCAAAACCATTTTTGATACGCCGTTGTTCTACTATTTCCCATAGTGCAGCGCCTTCAGAATACCATGCTGACGCTCTCACAACTGGAGTTACTTGTATTGATATTTAAAAAAAAAATATTTTTACTGAATATAAGATGAATTGGAAGATGGGAACTAGGTATCTGTTTATGTTAAAGCAATTTAAAAAATCTTTGAAAAAAAAAAAAACAAATTTATCTTTGTTTTCAGTCTCCACACCAATCTTGACAGCTACGCTAGAACAATCACGAAGTTTGTGCAGGTCGGTAATTTTTTTTTGTTGTGTATAGTAGGTAACTACACCCGGTCACAGCGTTGGTCATAAATTAACAACCTGTATATTAAAAGATAGAAAATTTAGTCGAGTACCTACCGAGTCCTGAAACATCGTCATCACGAAATCGGCAACGGTTTCCCTTTAATCAGCAAGAATCAGATGAAGCCATCTTTTTTAAATTTGAAATCGGATTTTACGCAGTCACTCCGCGAGTTGATATTTAAAAGTGATATAAAGCCCATTTGCCTGATTAGTTGTCAGGGATGGATGGCCCTTATGTAGTCTCTATTTCTGGTCAGACAACACTCCGTTTGAAACCACTAAATTTTAATGTTATTATTATAAAATACAAAGGCACACTTGTACCAGAGGAAGAGGCCGAGAGTCTTGACAATGTTGCCATATACAAAATTACATTAATGTTGCTGCTGCCAACAGATTCCAAACCCTTAGAAGTTGTTTTTACAAACTTACTAGAGTCCTTTTCATAAAAGAAATCCCCCAGACGCAGCGCTGTAGTCGTGCGAAGGAATGTCGTAATACTGATTGCGAATGTCGTAAAATTTTTGCAGGTATTCAACGAGTATTAGAAACTACCAAAACTATGGTAGAAAACAATTTTACGACCATTTTACGATCGTCAAATTAAATAGATGGCCATCTGACAAATTAGTTCTAGTACTAGGCGGCCCGTCGTCCTTACCCTGGTAGAATTGTCCCGGAAATGATAAGTCAGTATCTGGCAACCCTAGCCACACAGGTTACGGCTGGTGGGCCGTCCTCGTCGCACCGATCCGTCTGCCTCTGTGGTTTTGCAACTTCAGAGACGTGCACGCGAATTAAATGTCACAAGTTTAATATTTTTTTCTGTTCCCAGAAATAACCAATGGCAGTGCAGCAATGGCGACTGTGTGACCTTGGACGCAAAATGCAACGGCACTCTGGACTGTGCCGATGGAAGTGACGAGACTGAGACGTTTGCAAGCTGTCATGGGAAAACTAAGTAGATACAATGGCGTTTTCCTATTTTTTTAAATTTAAATTTATGAATGTATATTTTCTCTCTAGTGGGTGAAATTCTATAAACTGGACCTAATTTGCCACCTTTTTTTTTTTTTAATTTATTTATCTTGTCAATTACATTTTTTTTACAAATAAGATAATGTTCTCCCAAACTTCATTAAAGTTTATCGGGAGAGTTTGGTTGCTACGCTTACATTACAATCACATAACATTTCATTCTGTTACTCAATTACAGCTCTCTAAATTACTACAATGTATCTAACAAATATTTCTTTAATTCATTTTTTATGTAACTTTTATTACCTTGCAAACATTTTAAGTGTGAAGGAAGATCATTAAATAATGTTGGAAATAGAGCTTAGAGCGTGAAACACACAGAGAGCGGATGCGTGTGTGGGTCGGGACCGCGGCGGGTCTAATTTTGTGTATTTATAGTAGCAGTGAGCTCCTTTTGAAATGTTCGTCCAGGGAAGTACTGCCACCTGACCTATTTCTGCCGCCAAGCAGTAATGTTAGCATTACTGTGTTCCGGTTTTGAAGGGTAAGGGTGCTGGTAAAATTACAGGCACACAACTTGTGTCTTAGGGTGACTGGCGCAGTGGCAGTGCCCCGCAGATCTTTGCGATTTAAAGTTCTGAGTGACATTGCAACTGTTATGGACAGGCGTATAGCTTACCATCAGGTGCACGACATAATAATAATAAATAATTTCAGTACAGAGTACTAAAAAACCGACCTCAAAAGTACGTGGAATTACGTCTATTTGCTAAGTTTTATTGAAATATCCCCTAGTTCGCCACTATACAGGACTTGACACTGGAGATAATAAAAATAGGTTCTCACTACGACACTGCTCAAAGTATATCGAGAGAAAAACGCCTTGAATTGGAGAAATAGCATAATCAACCATTTAAGTAATTGCTCCTAAATTAAAGTTAGCCGCGATTTATAAAAATGAACATTCATGTGTGAACAGCCCTTCGAGGTGGATGATTTTCTTCAAAATGAAATGGGACCACTATGGAAGTACCCCCTTTCCAACAAAAAAAGAATCATGAAAATCGGTTCACAAATACCGGAGTTATCGCGTAACATACATACAAAAAAAAGAACATACAGTCGAATTGAGAACCTCCTCCTTTTTTGAAGTCGGTTAAAAAGTTACAATATGAAAGCGACCGATTTTTTTTTGTGTTGCTTTCGTAATGCTAATAAAGGCAGAAAATTTTCTTGATCATTACCCGACAGCGATGTGGTTGAAAATGGAACGTTGCCGCTTAAGCTGCGATATGTCCCACGCATTTGCAATACGAGTAAATGCGGCTTTAGACGGTCAGAATAATCTTTATGTCTGTTGTTGGGACGTAAATCGCACAACATATTTTTAACACCGGTTTCACGAATCTTTCACTTGTGTTCTTCGCTTGCTTGCGTGACTCGCTTTGCGTGTACGCGCAGGCAGGACTGTTCACGAGTCGTTCGCTTGCGCCGGCCGCTTGCTTTGCGTTAGATTTCTTTGCATTGCGTGAGTTTGATATCTAGCAAGCTTGATATTTCCACGCAAGCAACAGGGAACGTTTCCGTAGCACAGCACCACTCGCCAATCACAGAGCAACAGCCGGTTCGAGAGTGAATAACACACACGTCCTGTACTCACTCGATTTTAAGGTCTACTGAAAAGCAGATTTACAGTTTGAATGTTTTTTGTTTCTATTGCATAAAGTTTTTTCTACGTGGCTTAATGCAATTCCGTGTCGAGGTGTGGGGACTCCTTTAAAGATATTTCATTTTCCATTACCAGACCATACTTGGGTTAGCCTGTTCTGATTTTAAAATAACTTCCACAAAATTTAAATTTACTTCCACAGACCAGCACCAGAGCGCAATTGTGTGGTGCCCCCTTATCCCGACAATGGTCGTTACACTATTTTGAGTGTACCCGACGCCTCTCCAGGACAGTCCTTCTCCAGTTTGCATCTGAATGTGTCGTGCAATCCAGGTTAGATTCTTTTTATTTATTCATTATTAAGACATTATAAAAACATAAACCGATCCACATCATCAGACAGGACACTTTTAGTGATGGAACGTATAAGTCTTGCACCTGGTGATAAGCTACACGCCTACCCATTACAGTTGCAGTGTCATTCAGAGCTTTGAATCGCAAAAATCTGAGGGGCACTGCTACTGCGCCTGTCACCCTGAGACATAAAGTTAACAAGTCCCATTTGTCTACAGTTTGACATCGCTGAGACTTTTGATCGGGTTTGGCACAAGGTATTTCTATTGAAGCTATCATCTTGTTGGGTATCAGAAGGGATATGCACTTGTGTCGCCAACTTCTTGTGTAAGCCGAGCATAAAAGTCGTTGTTGATGGATTATTCGCGGACATCATATTCATAAACGCCAGCGTTCCGCAAGGATCTGTGCTATCACCTACATTGTTCATCCTTCATATCAATGATATGTTACTAACTAGTAACATTCATTGCTATGTACAGTCATCCGACTGTACCGATGATGCCCATTATACAGGTCAGCTAGTGGTAGAAAACAGACTTTAACTAGTGTCCAATCTCTTCAATGGGGTCGACAGAGTCTTGTCCAATTTAACCCCACAAAGACACAAGTCTGTGCGTTCACTGTTTAAGAAAACCCTATTTGTTTATGTATTTGTAGCGCTAAAGTTCCAGAAAAAGCTTTCTCGCACCTTTACAATGAAAGTGACCCAATTGAAAAATGAATAAAATGAGTTTATATCGTAAAACAACTTAAAAATTATTGCTCACAAGGTTATTAATCTTAAAGCTCGAATAGCACTGATTCACTTTATGGGTCTCTTTCATTTTATTCTTTCAGTTTGAAAACGCCACTTCCGCGTCGGAATATCAACGCTGCATTTAATATTAAATCAGCACTTACAAATACGACACCCCGACATTGAGTCATCTTCGTTTCGCAAATAGTTAAAAATCATTACATTTTTACAAACGCGACTTGCTTTATTACTTTCAGGGTTTTCTTTCACAATTTAAGCGACTTATGTCCACTTGCACTAAACTTAAGTAT